>NW_020450208.1:521874-793494 GCF_003343035.1 Apteryx rowi | reverse complement strand
ACTGAAACACAGACAATTCCATCTGAACATGAGGAAAAACTTTTTCACTGTGAGGGTGACAGAGCACTGGAAGAGGTTGCCCAGAGAGGCTGTGGAGTCTCCTTCTCTGGAGATATTCAAAACCTGCCTGGACGCGATCCTGTGCAACGTGCTCTAGGTGACCCTGCTTGAGCAGGGGGCTTGGACTAGATGATCTCCAGAGGTCCCTTCCAACCTCAGCGATTCTGTGATTCTGTGATGAAGAAATTCACTCACTGAAAGCTCAGATACTCAAACTCTGAAGAGCTAAAGTATAAGAATAATAAATAGATGAAATCTGCTTCCCACAGAAAGAGGGCTATTGAAAGAAAGATGATTCTCCTCCTTCTCTTATAGGTCATTTCAGCATATAGCTTAATTCCTTAATAACACTTTCAAAGGTATACTGAAACCTCCAGACTTCTTAAATGTTAGGTCAGACCCTGCATGCTGAGCCTTGACCTAGCCTGTCCCAACTCTGCTATGTGCAAGATCAGCTTATAGAAAATTGCTTTGGTGCCCAAGATAAGTAACAATATCTGCCACACAATCAGCAAATCCCCACATAAGATCCGCACAARCCCCAAATTAGGGGGAAAGCCTTGCCCTAGATTTTGGTACTGAGACGAATTTCACTCTGAGAGGAAACATTACTGAGAACAATGACAAGCAGAAAGATAGCTCTCCAAACAATTTTATATGAAAGATATTGAATCATTATTTTATTTACAGATCTTTTGAAATTTCTGTCTTTGAATGAGTACTTATGTACATAAACACACACACCCTTTCTTAAATCACAGGAAAGAGGTTTTTCCCAGGTTTTATTTGACAAGTTTACCTTCTCTGAAGTCTTGCTTCACCCCTCGGGAACTACAACACAAGCTCATAACAGCATATTGCAAACTTTTAAAGCTATTATTTAGATTGTTTGGGAGAAAAATCTGGGGTATAAAATACCTAATCCTTAGGAAGCCCTTGGGTATATTCTGATTCTAGTCTTGTTCCTGTAAAAACCAAAGTTTCACTCCCAGAGAATGCAACAAACCAGAAACAACTGAGTATACAAGGCAGCAGCATCCTCCCAACCAGCATCAATATAGAAAGAAAAATGAAAACTAGTACACAAAGAGGCTAAGAAGCACCATCTATCTGTCTGGCTCTCATTCTGATACCAGTTCTGCTTCCAGCATTTAGTAAATATTTGCTTTTACTGCTGTGCTATGGCCACATGAAAACTCAGGTTGTCAATAAAATGTCATTAAGTACCGTTTCCCAAGACATGTGTTTGAAAGTTTAGTTTAAAGGTATGACTGACTCAGTTAGCCTTTCCATATTACTACAAATGCAGATATTCTAATGGGCCAATGTAGGAAGCCACTGCATGTTTCATGCCATACTTCTACATCTTGCTTTAACCTTCCAGTGTAAGTATGCTTAGAAGTACCAAAATGTCAGTACCAAAAAATGAAATCCACACCAAAAACCTTGGCTATAATGAAAGCAATGAGATTTTCATTTGCTTTCACTTGAAGAGCACTGGTTAAAAGATAAAAATGAAGTTCTTTAAGAAGCTTACAAAATAAGCACATATGCATTCCTAGCAGATGTCTGTGCCACAGAATGCAGACCAATTTACAGATAATACTTAACCTTGCTTTAAATGATCTAGCCTGAGTACCCAAGCCTCAGTAGCACGAAGCTCTGTGCAGACTAATTTATCCTGCTGAAATGTAATTTATCTTGACTCAGTGTAGTCCCAATGAAATAAGTGGTGCACCCTGTCAAGCAAAACGCTACTCACTGTGTAAGGAACGTTAGAGCCTTTCCCTCTGTTCCTGCATTGCCACAGCTGTGTTTCAACTAAGAAATCATCTCTCCATCTTTCTCCCTATTTGGTGTCAAAATTAGCCCTGACTACCATATACAGAAAGCAGAATAAAAGCAAAGCAAGTCCCCTTCTATCCATAAAACAGTTGTTGTTATACCTAATAATCAGTATTCAAGAATGTGTACTTTTTAAAAACATCACCACTGAAACATTATCAATCCACCAGTGCATTTCTATATATGGCTGTGGGCATGCTCTATCTTGCTTATGAGGAAGTACTTTCTGTGTAAATGAATTGCTTCTTCTTGAACTGTCAAATGTATAAAGCATACAAAGCAGCTACAAAATAGCCAATAATAGCGTATTATCTCATAAACCCGATCTTCATTAGGAATAATTCAGGAAAGCATTATGCTGCATGTAGAATAATTGAAATTATGACTTTCTGATAGAATAATAGGGGTTTGTCATATTTATAATATGTAGACAACAAAAAAAGCTTTTGGTCCTAAAATGTCCCATAGATAATTTAAATGCATAAAATTTTTGCAGTTATGAATTAAAGCTTGGAGACTTGAAAATCTTGCCTGATGAACAAGTTTAATACTCTGTGTACAGAGGAGAGGGATTGTATGCCAAAGCAGGAAAGGAGAGGCTGACACTTTAACCCATCTTCACATTCTCAGAATTTTAAAATTAGTCCTGAGCCAACTCAGGGCTTCTGCCTTATGCTATATTATTCTCTGTAGCCAAGAATAACTGGAAAACAGCAGACAAAGCAATAACATGGCAGACAGTGAGAGGCTTGGCGTACCAGCCTTTTACTACAAAAGAACTGTCTGATGGAAGAGATATTCTCAGTGGAGATTTCTGCTTTCTTTCCTGCACTGAAGAAGTAGAGAGAAGGCAGGGTGAAGTGTGAAATCAAACACCAACTGTTGCATTGGCACTTTGGAACTCAGAATATGGTTCCTCCATTTTGTCCATAGCTTTTTAACTGAACCACAAAATAATTTCAGTGAAACAATTTGGGAGTCTGATCTGGCTCTCTCAGAATTCAGCAACAACATTATTATTCCCTTATGTGAGGAGAGCAATCAAACTTTTAGGTAGTATTTTGCTCCATTTATCCACCCCTAAAATGGTGTTCCCCAAGGAAGAGTTCTCATGTGGTTTTTCCTGTGTACTTCAGCAACTCATAAAAATTTTGCTCCATAATCTCAGTTTTCGTGCTTCAAAAAGCAGTAATGATACTTTCCTACCTCAATAGCACAATGCAAGTTCTGAGTACATATCTGATTGACATACACTTAAGAAAATTAACCTTTGTCATGTACTATTCACTCACCAGCACTGAGTACAGGAGCAAAGCACTGACTTCACTAAGCCATTCGCACATACTTGACACTAGTTGGTAGTTGATGCTTTTCAGGAAGATGCAAAACATTGCAAAGTGAAACAACTGCATTAGTCTTAGACCTCTTGAAAATCTCTCTAAGAGACAAGATTCAACCCTCCTTCCTCTAAACTGAAATTCCAGCATGAAAAAATATACTAGATTATTCTTCCCTCTGTATGTGGTATGCTCAATTAGGTTTTAGTCAGTACATGTTCAAATGCAGGAAATCTATCTTTTTGCTAAGGAGCAAGGATGAGAAGGATATTGAGATTATGGATTTCAGAGAAAAAGACAGACTGCTGCCTAAAACTGTCTGCACCTTCTGTAGACCTCTCCAAGCTCAGTCCAGGGGATACTTGCAGAATTGTAGCTGGGACTACTACCACTGGCTCCTCTCAAATAGTAACCTGGGGTGACAGCCTAGTTTGTACAGYCCACAGTGAACTCCATGTTATCCATATTATAACCCATGTTATCTTTCTTTAGTGTTTTTCTTAATCAAAAGAACAAAAGCCATAGAACATCCTCACTTTTCAGCATGAAAAGCATTTACATTCTAATACTTGTTAGACAGTAGGTAGTTCATTCCAGAGAGCAGTACAGGTTTCATGGACTCTCAGCGGGCCCCAAAACATTGACATCCAAGCACAGACAGCTCCAAGATATCAAATCGAATTAATAGCTATATTGTTATTCATAGAAAAGTTTTGTTATTTTAAAGGGTTTCTTGAATTTAGCAAATTAAAATTGTTTTTACCCTCTGAGACTAGAACAAATAGATTCATGTTACTAAGGAAACCTGTCTGTGCAACTGCCTAGATAAGAAAATAGAAACCAAAAATCTCTAAATCTATCCATAATAAGGTTATTTTCTCTCCTAATATTTGGGGTATACACAAAAGCATGACTACATTTTACAAAGGAACTCACTGGGATGACCTACATAACTCATTCATGGCTTTGCTGCTTATGAATCTTTGATACATCTACCCAAAAGAGATGTCAGTAAAACATTTACACCACACCATCCTATCCAATGTTCTGTATTTATGATAAATGCAAGCTGTACCTTCAAGTAGCCAGAATTTCAATACAGGAGCTTTTCAGCGCTGAATGGAATTTCTGCTGCTATCTTCTCATAAAAGCAAATTGCAAGATCCAAAACCAGGAACAGACTATATTAAATCTCAAACATTCCTTAGGCAAATATGTAAGTATGTAATGGGGATAAAAGCTGAATATATAAATCCAAGATGTGAAAAAGAACAAAATATGCTCAAAATATTTAAAATCGCTGGCAGACAATCTACCTGTTTAATGTCAGACTACCAACTAAAAGATAAGGCAAATAAGGGGGAAAAAATCATCTTTTCAAAATACAGAAAAGAATATCCTAAACCAAAAAAAAAAAAACAAACACCTGCACATGCAGTGTTCTTCATATGCCAAAGCCTATCTATGTATCCATCAGTCAATGTATCTACAGGAAATATCTGCAACTCCACCTCTGTACTGGGAACCAACTAAAATATTAACATATAAAATAAAGATGAAAAAACAGCGGTATTTACTGACATCAGAATACCTAGGTTCAACCATGCTCTGTAGCTATTGAGTCCAAAACAGGTTTTTAGGTACAGCTGATTGTATTTTATTAGGCTAAATGCTGCTGCTGGCCAAACTAGCAAGCATTCAGGCACAGGAATCCTTCCCCAGGTAATGAAAGATGGTACAAATTTGCAGCTATACCAGCTGGTCTAACAAAAAAGTACTAATACTTTTTAAAAGCATGTTTTGCTTGTCTCATTAGACCTTTGTTGCTATAGCAAAATGCCACTACCTCTATCCAGACGTTTCTACCATTTTTATTTACTTTAACACAATTACTAGGATTTGATGAAAGCTGTATTAATTTAACAATGCAGTCATCTATTCAAACTATTACCCAATTTTTCAACAAAACTCAACAGGAAAAACATTCTGAAGTGTATTTCAATAAACCTGAAAATCACCTCTTACTTTTTTTTTATCTTCCAGGATATGCATGAGGTTTTGGGGGATGCTTTCAAACTAATTTGTCCACAACTAACATTAGATTTTAAATGTCTGTGAAAGCAGTTGTTCTCTAAACCAGAGAAATACATAATAAGTGAATGCAAGTTTACTGTGCAAAATACTTTCAGTTAATTTTGGAAGAGAAGAGCTAAAAAAATAATTCCAATAAAAATAAAAGGAAAATAACAGAATGTGCAAGCCACAGTACAAGAGTGAATGGAATTTTTAAACTTAGGTTAAGTAAAAGTTTTAAGTAATTGATAAATAAGAGTGCTTTTTAGAATATTAAGCAGATGCTTAATAATCTCAATGGAAAACTGAAGTGGTATACCAGATAGCAAAATTTCAGATTATTAGCAGAATATCAATGCAAATTCAAAGTAAAAATATAAACATGGTTCAATTGCATGTGTGAATTTAGATGGAAACTATTTTCTATGAATTTTGTTATGTAGGAATAGTTTAGGCAGTGACCTTGTAAAAAAAGACGCAAGTTTGGCCATCTTTGAGTGGTTGACTTTCATTTCTGAAGCATTTTGGTCTCAGTTAAAGTCTGTGTACTGAAAATGTGCTTGACATTGAGCAAATTATGTTGTATAACATAGTCTTATAATAATCAGCATTTAATTAAAAGTCAAACAATGCAATTCATGCAAATAAAGCTCTAGGTTACCCGGAGAATGAAATTATTCTAAGTACAGGTTATTTGTCTTGATCTGCCTAGTGGATTACTGTTGAATTAACAGACCTCTTGGGAAAGGCATTTTTAAGACAGAATTTTCATCACAAAGGAGGAGGTTTCAAACACATTTTTTAATGGAACATGTACTAAGAGGCAGTCATTACCAGTAGGCTTTGGATATGTTGCATCAAAGAGAAGAAGGGTAAAGAAAAAGAGAAAAAACATAACTAATTTCTCACTTGTACAGAGCTTGACAGCTGAGGTTCAAAAGTTTGAGACTGATGAAGAGAGCAAGAACTGAGCACACGGTTTTGAAGAGGGTACAGACATATCAGGAGAAATGATAGGAAATTAAATGTTCTTAGTCTGAAGTGAAAGTAAACTGGACAAAAGGAGGCTAGCAAGAAGGTAGCCTCAGCAGATAAACTGGAAGTTGAATATAGCACAGCTCTAGCCGAGAGATGAGGAGAAGGAGGAAGATTTAGATATACTTTAGAAGAAACTCAACAGGATTTGGCATCAGCCAGAATGTTTGGGGGAAAAAGGGGGTTAGAACTGGACACAGAACGAAGCTCTGAGCTGCAGTGTTTGGGACAATGGTTAARGGCATTTAATTGTGTTATTTTTCTTTAAGCTATCTTTTCTAACATAGCAGTGATACTTACAAATTTAAATCAGAGTGAAAGACAAGCAAAACAGCTGTTGTGTGTTACAGTGTATCATATTGTATGATTATATATATCAGCAAAATTGTAGGTAAACTTGATGCAACAAACTGCTTGTAATATTTTTCCTAGAATGAAATGATGTTTAGTCTCTCAAGATAGGGTTAATAATGGCAAATTAATTTATGCATCTTCTAAACCAGTAGGCAGAGACATGCAGCCAGTATAGTCATGAAAATGTCTGACTCATTTGTCTCCAGTGCAATAAATTTAGATGAGGTATCCTCTATGCAAATTGAAAACAGATACCTGATCCAAAAGAAAGTGATGTGCTATGAAACAATTTACAGGGCTGTGTCAGGCCATATTGAGTAATGCTCCTTGTGCTATAAATTAATGTGATATGAAGTCCATCTAACTCAAAGCATTCTCTTTGACCTACACTATGAGATGCAAGATTATATAAGTGACGAGACTGGTAATAAGTGTTGTAATTGTCCACACCTATTTTGGATTGAAATTCCAAACAGTGGCAAGGTTAGAATCATGTATCCAGTGAAGGATTTTTTTACATACAGAAATGAATTATTATAAAAAAGTAGCAATGGATGAACTCTAGAGAGTTTAGAGGCTGATCCTGGTAAAGTATGTAAAGTTTAAGCTACATACCTGAATCTGCTGGCTATGCCAAATGGAGCGGAAATATTGCAGGCACAAGCTCTTGTGACAGTTCCTGTAAATTCTGTTTTCAACACAACCCAAAAATTCTGCAAGAGGGACCACTCTCACCCTTCCTTCCATTTTAAAAAAGTTAACCAAACTTCTTCAGATTCCAGAAGAGAAAGATTTGGGGTTTCAGCTGTGTAGAGCTTCTCTTGGAACAGTAATGGCCAAGTGGAAAGTTATCAGAGGAAAGAGCAGCCGTTCCCTGACTCTCTATACCATTCTGAGCACTGACATTATTTAGATCAGACTGAAGGACACTAGCGTATCAGATGGCTATGGTCCCTAGAGGACTGTATATCAAATAAGCACAGCCAAAGTACGCTGTCAAGCCCCTCTTCATGCCTCCTGCATCAAGGATGAGTACAGAAAACAACACAACACCTGAGAAGTCACCTTTCCAGCGCTTTCATGAATTCTAGGCATGATCCACACATTGCTTAAAGTCCTGCTGAATTACCTGAGTGCTTTTCCTTCCTAAATTAAATCTGCATTGCCTGAAATGATCAGAGCCAGCATGTAGCCCAATAAGATTCAACGCATGCAAGCATACGGAAAGCAGGTATGTCTACCAGAACAAGGAGTATAATAAAGAATCTCATTTTTCACATATATAAAAAAAGAACTCAGAAGTCTGATTTTGCATGCATTAAGCAGTTCCTTGTATTGAATGATACCTTAGTCACAAAATACTCTTACTGATTCTACGGATCTCTCAAGTGAGTAAGGCACCACCATTTACCATTTTGAGTACAGCATTCTGATCCAAGGTGTTAGAATTAGACTTTTTTCCAGCACTTTGCTTTGCAAATCTGGACAAGTGCAGATAGCGCTGCAGTGATAAAGTAAAGGCTAACCTTCAATGAAACAGCATGACAAGCAGCTTCGCATACAGAAATTGAAAGGACTCTCTGACCACAGTACCATTAATTAAGTCACATTTGAAGCAAACATTCAGGACTTTCTCACTACTCCATTTCAAAAGTAAGTTTATCAGTGACTCAGTAGTGGAGAATGGGTATCAGTTATCCTGGGACAGGAAGACAAAATAGTTTTGGTTACCCAAAAATATTATACTCAGTTCTTGAAGCTCCTGGATTCCACCAGGAGCTGAACAAACGATACAGATTTTTAATGTTAAATGCGCAAACTGTTACATGCCTTGATATATGTATGTACTCCTCACCCCATTCCATTTAAATATTTATGAGCCAATTGTGGGCTCGCCGGCATGCTGTCTGTCTCAGTTCTTGTACTGAGCTGCATGTCCTCAAATTGCAGAATCTAGCTAAAGGCATTACAACTTTAATAGCAGCACAAGCGATTATATAAATATAATTCAAAATTATTGATACATTACTGCTGTCCATATTATATTTTAACGAGGATGGATTATTAAAATCACACAATATGAAAAACATGACTAGCATTTCACATCATACAAATGGCTGTAGAGAGTCACTCCAAAAGCCTCGCTAACTCAAGAATTTGTATTCAACAATAGCAGAGTCAAAAGGAATATAACAATATAAAAATCAAGAGAAATACATACAATACTTCCTTGAATACTCTCACAATTTATAAACATTTGAGGGACAGATTACATAAATCAAAGTTTTCTATGGATGTTGTAACCATCAACGGATTTCTCTTCTATGAACTTTTCTAGTCTCCTCTTGAAACAGCGCAAAGTGTTAGCATCCACAAATGTCTTGTGGCCACATATTCACAGCTTAATCAAACATTGCCTTATATATTAAATTATTTGAACATACTTTGGACAGCTACCTGGAATCAACAGGGTTATAATCCAGCAACACAAATCAGCAAGGCAGTTCAGACCCGAAGCATGAAAACAGTCCCATTAAAGTATATTCCTGCTCTTACTGTTAACTTTATGTGCAGGTATTTTGCTAGTTTACAACTGAAATTTGTTCATTTAAATGGATACTGCCAGAACAAATTGTGCCTCTGGACTTAGGTCCTCCAAAATAGATAGTGAAAAAAAAAAAAGCTTTAATTCTTAAGAAACCCTCAAGTCAAATGTAAAAGTTAACTTTTAATATTTTATTTATCTTTATATATTTATTTTATGATTTTTAACACTACCAGTGGATTTCTTTATTTTAGGTAAAGGGACTTTTGCAGTGTTTGTAGTTGAAATATTGCAACATTGCAGTGTATTAGAACCCCAAAATGAAATCAACTGTTAGCTTACCGTAAATGACAGTGACTGTTTTCGTCCCTACTGAACAATGGGCAAAAAAAGCCAATAGCGCAAACAATGAACAGGGTTTTGATCAAGTCCTGAGCAAGGTCTACTATATATTTGACCCACTTTCAACCTAAAAAATGCCCTTTAGGCTGTCATATAAAAAATAAAAATCTTTAATAAAAGATTACAGACTTTAACTATAATAAAACGTACACGGTTTTAATGTGGAGCTTTTAGTGTAAACTTTGATGGTTTTACAGCACAAAATTATTTTAAGATAGTAGGGCATGCATGGTGAAAATAAGTTCACGGTCTGTGTTACCATTATCATACACATCCAGTATTAAAGGGAGAAGAATGCTCCGGGCTGACTGAAAAGTAAGTACAATCAATGCAAGCTGCAGCACGTTGAAACAATTTAGAACAGAAATGTTAATTATAGCACATGTCGGAAAGGGACTCCACTAATTACATAGCACACAAACGGGTCTTGTGGTCCAACGGCTTGGAAAATCTAAAACACGCTCACCAGGGAGTTTCCCTTCCTTTCCCTCTCTCTTTTTCCTGGGGAAGCAGCAAGAGAAGAGGCGCAGAGTTGGCTGGTTGATCAAAAACCAGCACAGTGCTTTACGTTCAGTGACAGGTGCACAGTTATAGCCCAGTCGATTACTACGGCCCTGCGTGAAACTCACCGCGAAGGCAGGGGCGCGAGGCTGCGGCGCCTTCCAGAAGGTTCCGGTGGGCACTGGTTCATGGCGGCCTTGCCCTGGCGGCGCCAGCTTCCGTAGCAGCTGGGAGCCCCACACAGCGAGGCCTAGCCCGCAGGCATCCGCGGGAAGGAATAATTTATTCCGGGGAAAACAAAACAAAACAAAAACAAACTTAGCTCTTTCAGAGCTTTGCACATCTGACTGCATCATTTGACATGTTCCAAAATGATTGAAACTGCACCTGAATATAGGAGAAATCCAATGAGTTACAGATACATGGTAAGCCTAGAACTCTCAGTTCGGAACTTTTGGGTTTGACTTATTCAGTGTAAGATGAAAGCTGTATTTTTTTTTTTCTGGCTGTCTCTATAACATCACAAGGAACAACATATACTTGCAGACAGGGACAGCACAGGGCATCGTCCTTGACAGCGCAACAGACTGTTTACTCTTCTCACGCTGGGAAAACTTCTGTTTAAGTGAACTTACCAAAACAACTGTATTTACGTTCCGAAAAAAGGTCTATTCAAGTTTTTCGCATTATTATGTTTTCAATAATCTTGACCCCCAGCTGGAATAAACTGACATAAACCCATTGATGAAGTTACGATGATTTAAATCTCAGAAGTTTCTGAACTATTACCATTGAAAGCAACATAACACACGTTTAACTCAAGTTCATAAGTCCTGTGAGTCCATGCTGACATTCACACCCTGCCTGTATGACTTTTGGAAGAATTTAAATTTCCAGAAAAAAAATTTCCATTGCAAAAACATGTTGACATATGATCCTGTGTATCCAAATTAATCTCTAGATAGCCAGAAAAAGTAATAACTGTCAAGGAAACCTCAGATACCCTTCAGTATTTTCTATAGAAAATTTTTACAGTTATTCCTTATTTTATACAATATTTTTCCATCTATCACTGTGTTTGAAAATGCTTGAGACAGCTGGTCTCCTGAATAGTTGACAGAAGCTAAAAATCAAAGCAGAGTATCAGGAAAACTTCAGTAGCACTCTCATTCACATATGCTCCTTACATTGCCTCTACAAAATCAAGATCTCTGTAAAAACGCGGGTATGCCAGCATCTGCCTATAGCACACCTTGTGGAATTAACTCCACAGATGATGATTATTGCCTCTTTAAGGGAGCACAAATCAACAAAAGAAAAGGATTTTCATTGCCTTGTAATTTGCACAAAACTTTACCTTTATTCCAGGTAGAGCTTTCCACTGTGTTTTCTAACTTTGGGCTGATACTTCTTTGTGGCTTTCCGGGTATAAGCTTACAGTCAATATAAACAAATCAAAGCATTTAATTTTCACCATGCTGCCCCAGTCCATTTTTCAGTCTTTATAAACACCGTTAGCATCTTGTCTGTAATTCAAATCCAAAACCCAGGTACTAATTTTGATGTGGATCTCTCATCAGTCCTCACATCACTGAGATATTTTAATCTCACCACATCTTCCTACAGAAAGTCTCTAAAATGAAGCCTTTCTGTTGTGTCCAGACAGCTGAAATTAGCACCTTGACCTTCTATCTAGCATATTTCTATCTTTTCCTGTCAATCTTGACCTACTCTGTTTCACACCAGGGATATTCACCCAAAACACTGTACAAAAAGTCCATTTTCTTGATCAATTGCATGTACCCTGTCAGCTCTGTTTTCCTTCAATGGCTTTCTCTTCTCTCTGAATTAAATACAAATTTATCTTCTTCTATAACTGGTTCCCATATATGCTACTGAGAAGCCACCCTCTTCTTTCCCCACCAATTCTCCATCTGTTGAATTTTCAAAAACCTTTCTCGAGTCTTCTTTGAGGCTATCTTTTATGGTTGAACACTTGGAAATTTCTTAAGACCACCTCATTATCTTCCTCTCGTCCTCCAAATTTTACCAGAACAGTCCTAGACCATGAAGTTTATGAACCTTTGTTCAAGGCAGACAGCAGATGTGCTGTGAACACTATTTACCATGCTGAACAGTCCTTACTCATCATCATATGGCCCTATTTGTTTCTTGTAGCTAACACTAATCCTATCACAAATTTTTGCTTCCTACAGGAGTGAAGGAATTTTCAAAGTTCTAATACTGCGTGTTCAATCTTATTCTATACAGTGCAGGACACCTGGACACAAGACAAATATGCTGGAACAAAAATCTTCAAGCCATGAATAGTTTTCTGCTTCAACTGTATATCGCACAGTAGATTCCCATGGGAATTCCAATTTTGAACCATTTATCATTTTAAAATTTCAATATTATATCAGCCCAATTTTCTGAACTTTTCCTTTTTTTCCGTTTATGCCCTTCAAAACAACAAGTCATTTTTCAACTGAAAACAGGTAGAGAAGTGTGTGAATTTCCAAATTTTAGGATTGCTCAAAAAGGTCAACAAGATACCAGCATTTCTGACAACTCTTAATAAACTACTTAAGTCAGTTATCATAAAATTATCTTTAAGAAATACTATAGTACACTTTCTTGAGACCTTGGAATAGGACGCTCGAAGATGTTTAAATGATAAATGAATTGAGGCCCTGTACTTTTCCTCATCAGTAATTAGTGTCCACCTTCTGGTGGGGGACAACTGAGAATTTGGCATTTTTGAACAGCTACCAGGCTTTCATGGTGTACCAAGCAGAAAGCATGTATTTTTGAACCTTTCTTTTTGCAGGAGAAGCTGCATACTTTCATGAGGGCTTGAAGGGAGATGTGGTTATTCCGCAAGACTTTTCTGTCTGGTTGAGAAGACTAGTGTTTATCTTAACATGATGATCATGGGTTTGTTTGATTTTTCTGCTGCCGTTAACATAAGGTAAGATCCTTTAAAAACATACTCTTCAAAAATGATGTATTACTGGATTTAGTAGAAACACAGGAACACAAAACCCTTCATCTCCCTGCTAGGTTCCAATTAAAAACATCTCCCTCAAAACCACCTGCCAACTGCAACAAGCTAAATCTGCTACTAAAAAGCCTCTAAGAGATGGTATTTTTCTTCCAGCTAAAACATTCCTCACTGAAACCTTGTAAGATTTTTAGTTATATGGAGTAAAAGAGTCATTGGTGTGGGGTAATACCATGGGAAGAAAAAAAAGTTTGGTCATTCAAACAGGATATTTACTTCAGTGGGTCAGTGTCAGCATTAAACTGACCATGACACTGTCCATTTTTATTTTGTACATGTGAATACAGCAACTATGTGGGGTGAAACAGAAGAGGCTGCAGGAAAGACACAGAAATAAGAGACAAATTCTGCTTGCCTGACTTATGCAAACAGTTCTGCAGAAGTCAGTAGAACTGTCTTTGTCAGTTAGGTAAGCAGGATATGACCCTTGCTTTTTCTCCTTTATTAAGCCTTGATATTTAGAGAGAAATCATTGCACTGTATGTGTGCCACACAGCTAGACCCTGGAATAAAAGATACTGACCTTTAAGAGCTAGTTCCTAATTAAAGTTATCCATTTGAAATCACACCAATAGTTCTGACACCTTTGACCATTCATGGACACTGTTATCTGAAAAAGCATCAAAACACAGGCTGGAATTAAATGTTCTTTAAAGTTGCATAATTTTTAAAGAAGGATGAATTTGTGCACAATACTACCCAATTTCTTTCAAGTTCTCTGAAAAAACTTTGGAGACTCTGGAAGCCCTTTTTTATCATCTATCTACAGTAAAACTAAGTGAATAAATCATTATGTTTTGCTAGGAAAATTTTGACATTAAATATGGCTTTCTTCCCCCAAATTTAACTCCATATTAACACTCAAAGGTTCCAGGATAGGATGTCTCATCTGTAAGAAGCTATTAACATATGGTCTAGGAAACCAAGAAGTAGGCTATGTCATGACAACTTTCCTGGAACACTAATTTTGGTATCACATATTTACTTTACAAAATAAGATGTTCCGGAAGCAAATCAAGCATAAGCTGCTTATGCGTTCTCCTCACCATAATAAGTATATGACCCTCCAATATTGTGATCCACATCATCACCTTCAATTTCCCAATTGCTCAGCCAAGCTTTAACTCCGTGATTTTTCTGACTCCCTGATTTTTCCTTTGAGGAAGAGGATGTGGGGAAGAACATCAAGAGGAATTTTATTTTCCAACTAGTTATGAGATCCATGAAACTTACACAGACTTAATATATTTGAGTCATGTCAAAAGTCACATGAGGAGGGAAGGAAGAAGCTCAGCAGCGGTAGACAGAGTTTGATCATACAAGGCTTCAGAATCCAGAATGTATTTTAAAATCAAAACTAAATTAATAAAATGAAAGAAAGATCATGCTTGTAGAAAAAAGATCGGCACGATTTAGTCTGGAAAGCAACAAAGAATATCAGAAAGCTGATTTGTAAAAAGGAATGTCTTCCCTTTCCAAACCAAATAGTGAGGACATAGTAGGTGTCCTGAGGATACTAGACCCATCCAAAGAAAAGAAATTCATTCTCACCCCCAGCATAACCAGTAGTTGAAAAGCACTCATATGGCCCATTTCCATGGACAATTAAATTGATTTTTTTGTATTTACATAGTAATAGAAGGGATAT
The DNA here is from genome assembly GCF_003343035.1 of Apteryx rowi. NCBI lineage: Eukaryota > Metazoa > Chordata > Aves > Apterygiformes > Apterygidae > Apteryx > Apteryx rowi. The sequence continues at coordinate 778,630 of NW_020450208.1, read as the reverse complement.
TCATTGGTCACAAGAGAAAGAACTAAGCAACTATATTCAATGACAGAGTGGAATAATTACCTAATTAAGTCATAACTGCAGGAAATTAGCCAAATTCATGAAATATGCATGGGTAATGGATCAGTATATTTTCCAGTCTTCTGCTCTGCTGTTTTCATTTGCAATATGCATGCTAAAGGGCGGGGGGGATGGAAGAAGAGGGAGCAGGAGTGGAAGAGGGAGGAAGAAGGGAAGGTCCATCTGCTGCATGTGCTTTGCAACTTAAAATAACAGATCAGAATAGATTTCAAAAACAGGTTCCAACTGGTTAACATCACATGAGTGATATTGTCATAATATACTCCTGATATTCAAAATTAATATTTTTTCACATATACATATAGTTCTGTTCATATGTATATTATAGGCATGCAAGGGATCCAATTCAGCTCTGATTTAAAACATTTGTGATTTAAAACTGAGGTACACCAGTGTCATACTTGACTCATTCACTTGCTTCTATACACTTAAAGAATCCTGATTACATTTACTCCATGCCTGTGTTTGAAATGCCGAAACAGAAGACCATGTGGTGTGAGAAAAATGATTTCAGTCATTCTGTTTCTATATTCTGGGGTCCTGTTAATCAACCCTTGCGGTCGCTCTGAATTATCCTCTGTTTTTCATGACTCTCTCTGGAGTCCAGGAAGCAGGTAATACAGTCTCACTGTGCCTATTCACTGAAGTACTAGCCAAATAAATGCCTGAATACCAACTTTAAACCTTCTGGAGAAGCTTTTAAGCATTATTCTCCTCATTAAAACTTCTTTGCATTGTCAAGAAATGAAGAAGAAAGGACAACGAAACGTTTGCTGGGAAAGAAGGGTTATGGTTGTCCTACACTGAAGTCCCAGTAACAAGCCAAGGTGAGAGGAGAATCGTCACAGAAATTTCTGGACAGAAAAAGCTTAGGAGCATGCTGCCAGCAAAGAGGTCTCTTCATATCTAAGAAGCCTATTTTGTATTTAATACAATACCATCAACCTCAATAAATCACCACATTTTATGAAAACGAGAAGCATTAACACTGACATTCAAACAAATGTCCCTGGATACTATGACACGTCTGGCGGAGAGTCAAGATTCTGCAGTCCTTTTCATGCCTGATGCATCAGCAATGCACACGGAGTGATTTTTCATATATTTACCCTAGGAAAAACAAGCACTACATCCAGTACAGAATTTATCTTGTAACAGCCAAGATATTTACTTTGGGTACTGAAAGGAAACATGCTTAGAGTGGATTTCCAGTGCTTCTTACCTCTACAGTACCTCCTCTTGTCATTTCCTCCATTTTTGTAAATTATCAAACTAGCTGAACTTAAAACCATTCTATACCTGAAACACACTGTCAGCTCAAAACATGATTCAGTTTACTCAGATGCTAGTTTTACAAAGGAGGTTAAGTACAGCACAGCAGTAGGCTTCAAAGAAGGTCTCTAGCTTCTTTTTCCACTTCTTTCACTTGAAGCATTTTACTAATTTTAGTTCTTCCACGCCACAGTCCTTGGGTTGCAATTCAAGAAAAGGGCCTAACAACCACGTTGAAGGCCTCTATGTTAAGCATACTACTGGGTTCCACTTTCTTGGGTTTGTCTTTCRAGCATACAGGCACTGAAGTTGTTATTAAATCTTTTCCCTGTTGTTATTTGAGTTTATGCATAAAGCCACCATAAAAACATATTTTTAGCCCTTTGAAGTGTTTTCCCCCTTCTCTGTTAATTATCAAGTACTTGGCTGATTGCTCATGATTGATGACTGATGGGGAGAAGGTTCAGCAGGTGTTAATGGTTTGGTTAATGTGAGTGGCACAGGGAAAGGAAGTAGCCCATAATTCCGTCAAGTTATGTTTGCTGCTGTTGCCTGTAAAAGGTTTTCTCCACGGTAGAGAGAGAGAAGAAGAGAGGGAAAAAAAAGAGAGAGGGAAAGAAAGTGTGCRTGCATGTGTGTGAGAGAAAGAATTTGTATTATGAGCTGAAAATGGACATTTCTGTAGGGTGTTATTACTAAAATGTATTACTAAAACAATATGATTATTTCTGATCTTTGCTTGTAGAAATTGTTGTTTATTTAAATTTTTGAGTGACATAGAAGGTACAGTCAAGCGAAAAAGAACTTCAAGTGGAATAAACAAACAAAATACTACAAATTGAATTCAGTATCAGGAAAAAAATATTTTGCAATGAGATATAAAATCTATCCCAATCACTTCATATAATTATGAAGAAGAGAAAATCATTTACATGAAAGGCTTAAATCTAGTTTTAAAAGTTCATAATCAAACAGGAAGTCATCTTGGCAGAACGATGACTCCTTTTGAGACACAGGAAATGTGGCTAAGTGATTTAAATACAGATAACAAATTCGAAACTAATTTCTAATTAACTCAAACATAGACCTGTTTTCTGGTGTGTTCTGTTCTGACTGGGCTCCATGCTGTCTTGGTTATTTTTATAACATATTCCTAATGGGTACTCCCTGTCCTATGTTTAGTTAGCTTTTTTTAGAAGCAGATCCTGAAAGGAGTAGGCTGGCCTTTCTGCTTTTGTGGCACTTCAGTGAAAGACAAGCAGGATACCTAAAAAAAATCATCTGATAATATTGGGTTTTATATAATCTCATATAATCCATTACATGCTTGGGATGTATACAATTAAAATGACGAACTCACTTCATATAAATATCTGTGTATACTAACATACAGTAGTATGGATATGAAAGAGATGACCTAATTTTTTTTAGTTTCATGTTTATGATTCTACAATAGTTATATCTTTCTGTTTTCAAAGTGGAAAAAAGTTCCTAGGACCAATGAAAACCTCAGCCCAATTGGAAATTCATAGGAAGTGTTTAGAATCTTTATGAAAAAAATCTTAATAAATGGAAATGGAAGAAAAGATACTGTTGGTCTAAATTCATGCTTAAACCTAAACTTGTGTCCCACTTGATTCAGAAAAGGTAGCTAAGCTGTAAACATCCTTTTGAAATCACTGTTTTAAAGTGAAAAATTAAAAGTAAAATATTTGATAAGCATTGGAGTATATATAGTTACTTTTTTTATATGTGTACACACACATATACACATGTCTGAATATATTTAGCAGTGAATCTTTTTCTACAGAAATAATAAAGCCTTTCTTCCAATAAGATTTTTCCAGGTGACTACAAAGATATATACATATAACCCACAGTTATGAAACAAGTCAGAAAATCAGGCTAGTTCCGTGACTTTAAAAACTCATAATTTAATGCTAAAATATAGATTTATATAAATTTTGAAGTATATGTTATATATTCCATATTTCTATATCAAAATAAGATAAATTTGATATCCTCATCTCATATGAACTATTAAATAGAGACCATCTAATCTCCTGTCATCAGATTTTGTTACTATAAAAGTCATTGAAATTCATCAAAATCCTAATTCAGAATCTTCAGAGATTTTAGGCAAACTTCAGAGTCTTAAAGTAAATTTTCTATTCAAATTGTGATATGATAAATAAATCCAAAACTCAAAGTTTGAATCCTGTTAATCTAACACTAGGGAAAAAAAAAGAGTTTTACATGGCTCCAGTAATTGTATATATGAAGGTTCTGATGTAATTTCCTTTAGGTTTTAGAAATGTGGATTTCAACCTTCAGAAGCACGAAATATCATGTGCTGCTCACATCAAGATTTGTTTAGAAAATAATGTGATCAACAGAAGCTTCTGGGTTTTGAAAGCAGTTAAGAATTTTAGGTACACAAGTTCCAATAGGCTTTCTACTTGTAAATCCAGGAGGAGCTTTTGTAAAATCCCATCTTCTTCTCGCTGCCGCACTAGCAAGTCTTTCCTGAAAACATATTTGGTGAAACTGATTCTTTTTGCTCTTGAGACAGAAGTAGTAGTTTTCTGGAGCACAAGGAAAAGCCTTACTCCTAGGAGATTTTATAGGAACAAAACTACTTTAGCTTAATAAATTTGGAAGAGCTTTTACTCCGAGTAGGAACAGCAATTTAGGCATATATCTTTTACAGGACTTAATATGTTCAAGGTGGAAATCCATGTCGGTGATGTCAAGGAAACTAGTTCCTACTTCTAAGTCACAATCAGATCTGATATCACCGACAGCATAGATGTGCTATTCATTCAACTGTCTGAAGTGGGTAAAATGGGACCTTTTAAAGTGATATTTCAAAACAACAATAAAGTGTTTAGCAAAAATTGGAAAATTGAGACAGATGAATAAAAGAGATTTTCAGTAAGATGAAGGTTGTTTTTTAAACAACTGTGCCCCCATACAAATTTTGGGATAAAGGAATCTCTGCTATTTTTTTAAAGGTAGAAACATTCTGAAGTGCAAAAAATGGATTTCCTTCCCCTCCAACCCAGCTAAAACAATATCCCCTTATTCTTTTAAGTAATGAACAAACATCTGATCTAAAGCTTAGTGAAGTATCTGGAAATATCCTTGTTTTCAGTACAGCTGGCTACAACTTCAATTCTTGCCATATTAACAAAACTCAACAAGGAATTCAACAGAAATATGGACACTACCAGAAACACAAAGTGAATTTATTGCCAGGACCATGAACATGCCTAGCTGGGGTCAAAATGCAGGAATGTGCAGGAGGCACACTGCTGCTAGTGCTGCATCCCAAACAGCTCAGGTCACACATTTCTGGATTACAGTTTTCTTTGAAGAGAAACTTTACAGCCTGCTCCTAAAGTGGCAGTCAGAAGTGATGATTTTCTGACAGTGAAATGTGACTGTCACAAATAGTGCATTCTGAAGGCAGTACTTCTAGTAATGATGTACCACATCAAGGATGGCRGGTTTATAGAGGAAAACATGGGAAGTTGCCACAGGTAAATATTGTGATGCAAACCACACAATTCACATATTCAGGTTTTGTAATGGTCAAGACAGGCACCTTTTGCATATATTTCAAAGAAAAATAAACTAGTAGAAGAATCAATGGACATGCATATATAGCTGTAATATATATCAATGCATATATCTGGCATTCATATATCTGTTATCCCCTTTACATCAGTAGGATATAAACTACTTCCACTAGCTTCTCTCATAAGATTATGTCATCATGACATTCTCGCTTCATCAAGACAAAATTAAAAATAACATAACTTGTATTATATATCATTTATGCTGCCTATTAGTACTATTGCTTCTTTGTGAGAAGCTGATTACAAAGACAGAAAATCTCTGTAACCAGCCTCTGAAAAGTAGCTTTTTCAGTAAGGATGTTTCCAGCTATATCATGGGAGTTTCTGTGCTTTTTGTGCAAAATATCAGTTATATTCCACAAATATTCTACTTGGGGGCTTGCACCTTTGGGGAATATGGCTTCAGGACAACAATTTTCAATAGTCTAGTCTAGTCCTGTGTACTGTGTCTAAGGTGTACGGCTACTCTGTACTACAGTACACTGGTATCTAAGTTACTGAAAAATGCTTACATTTATCCTTTTGAAAAGTGAATACTGTTTTGTAAGGGGAAAATAATATTTGAATATTAAAGCCAATTATTAAATGTTTCTGGCAACAACACAAACCAGCATCCAATACACTATTCAGCATGCCAGTACTATATTGTCTTCTTAAGGACATGCTAGGAACAACAGTAAATTGTAGTCAAGAGCAAGAGTGTTACTCACAGGAGGTAAATGAGTTATATGTGCACAGCTTGAAAGAACAAGGCAAAAATCTTATTACAAAAGCTTTGTAGTGTCATCAGATGAAAGAAGCAACGGCATTAAGTTTAATGGAGTAAATACATGCAGAATAAATTGCAAGTAAACTGGACTATCAAGGATTCTTAAAATTCTCAACTATGTAAGTGAAAATGATTGAATGGCACTGTATTTCCAATTTTAATAACATAGCTGCAATATGCTTAAATACATCAAAACGTGTTTATTTTATGTATTCATCCTTGAGATCAAATTTATAAAGCAATGCAAATCCAAAATAAGCTTTGTTCTTTCAGTCTCTTCTCAGTCCCTGTTTTCTTTGTTCTGTTTCTTTTGAATTAACAGTCTGTAAATAACATTTATTGCTCTTAAATGAATTGGAGAGTTGTTAGTTCAACCAGAAAAGTGGAAAATTGATCAACAATGTAGTGTTATGAACTTCATATCACCACCATTACCACTTCTGATGGCCCCAATAAGTCTGGAATCAGATGTGGTTGTTGGAGCATCTATCTGTTTGGTCTGCCTGTGATTTTAGATTTATGTTAATCAAGGACCTATTAAGGCTAGATTTAAAATGTCAATTTACCAAAATCATCTCTAGAGAGGTTTTCCGAACCCTCATCATTACAGCTTGGTTTATGCCTTGAAGTTTGAGGGGTCTTAGCTCTAATTAATTTTATCCCATCTAATGTAAGTGCAGATGTTCTCATTACCCCTATAAATATATAATCTCACTAAGCTCTTTACCTTCTTGATATTTCATGGCAATAATTTCCATAAGCTAATTACATATTGGGTAGAAAAATATTTTCTTTTACTTCCTTATAATCTCTGTCACCTCTTTCTATGCAGTCATCCCTTAGCCAAGATTACCAAAGTAGTGGAAAGCAGAAGCTGGGAAAACTTCCTGCATAGTACATGACAGTCCCAGTTAGGCTTAATCCAGGATAGTTTCCAGTTTCTCCTGACTTCCATCCACTATTAATTTCATTTATGTGGGAAGGGAAAAGATGCATTGCCATCACCATTAGTCCAAGTCAAATTTTACATGGCACAGGTCCAAAATTATTCTGTTAAGCTTATAGGAGTTAGGCATACAATTCCGGCTGAAAAAATCCTTTCCACTCTCCTTACAATAATATATATATAATGTGGCCTCTTCCCCTTCCAGAACTGACTTCATATTTTCTATCCTCCTCTTGCTTTTTGAAATGGCCAGTCTTGATAATTAAAACTGAACCATATCACTCAGTATATGTTACTAGAAAAGAAAATGGTTGTGGCAAAAAAGATAGCCATAAGATCAAAACATGACTAGTATGAACATGATACGGAGATTCCAAGAAAACTAGAGTGGAAAAGAAAGACTTATACAATTGTGCTGTCATCCAAGAATGCAAGTCACAATAGACAATTTTGAATAGAGTAACACAAATTAACCACAGGTAATTCTCTAAAATTCATTTCTTCTAACTTAAATAGCACRTGGGAAAACTGAATAATAAAGTCTTTATGGTCATTCATACATGTTTCTTTTTTTCTCCACTTTCATTAGGATTTATTTGAAATGCTTTAGGTGCTGTTATTTACAGCATATAAGGCTCCTTTCTTAAAATAGAAGTTTAGATTGTACTTTTCAAAAAAATTGACATCTCCTCTGATGGTGAGATGCTAATTTAAAGAAGTTAGTTCCTTTTGTCAGGATGACACATCAAGTTAGGCATTTTAAAATAACACTTGATTGAAATATCACTTTATAGGCACATTTTAATTAAATAATTTGTGGGCAAATGGGGCCTATACAAGTAGGTCAAAGCTATTACAATAATCGCAGCTATGTTTACTTGATATAGATGCAATATCCTAGCAAATGTTTTCACACAGATCCCTGAAATGGTATTTTTTTGCCTCTTATGGATATGCTTGGTGACACTTTTTTCACCAAGAAGCCTGCAGTTTAAATTAAAAAAAAAATTACTGTAACAGAATTACCTTTTTAATTATAAAGATTTCACTTTGCCTTTAGGACAGACAAGCAAATGAGAAACATATTTAACAAATAAAGAGTATAATTTACCTGGGTTAATTTAGCAAAATCCTGAAAGGCCTAATGTTCTGTATCACCAGCAGGTAAATCTGCTGTGAGCCACAGTAAAATATCCTGGTAAGCTGGACCACATAATCAAATAATAGATTAACTGAGAGATATTTAAAACTTTCCATATGTGCACATTATTATAAACTACAGATGATCTTTGCTGAGCTATGTAGGCTTTGGTGTGACCTGTCTGGCCACTTACTAAAACCTATTCTCTATCTTGTCACTCTCTTGTATTATCTGTGTGTGTCAATTATTTGATTTAATTACATTTGAATAATAGCCAAAGAAATTCTTTTTCTGAGCTGAACAGCTTTTCTTATGTTTTAAGCAAAATTTATGCTTTAGATCTGAAATATGAGAGTTTTCATTCATGCACAGGAGCATATCAAATCTGGTTTACAGAAGATTTGATCTTATCGTGACTATTACTATACATTGTGGGACAGTTAAAGGTATAGTATTTCAGAAGTGACATGATGGTTACTAAGCTGTACATTGTGATTGGTATCAGGATAACATTAAAAAGCCAGACTGAAGAACAGCTCAGCATTGCTGATCATTGTACCAGGTATTGATATTTTATTTTACTTAAATTCAAAACTGAACATTCAGCCGTGACAACCCTCTTTCCCTGTTCAGTGCAGTGTAAGTGACCTTTAGGAAGCATCACACAAAAAAAGTAATTCTGCCATTCACAAACAAGAATATTCAATTCTATAGTCATCTGCTTTGTGTATAAAAATTCCAGGATTGGAACTGTGGGCCAAATGTCACACTTCTATTATCAGATACTATTGTGTGCTACAGCCACATGCATATGTACCTCATTTGTGCAGATTATAGCCCAACAGCTATTCACTTTTCATATTTTTCCCAAAACATACTTGCCCATTCTAAAAGTGTCATTAATTACAAGTCCCCCAAAAGTAGCCTAGATACCCTCTTAAATTTCCATTTACTTTTTGTTTTACCTTTAAAAGTAGTATATACAATATAAAAGTTTTTTTCCGAAATAGATTCTATCCAAATGCCACTGCAAAGACAAAGCATTAATTCAACCAGCTGATAATATTCTTTAAAGCCACCTAGAAGATTAAAATCCTCTTTCCGTCATGGTATTGGGCTTTCAGATTTATAAGTGCCGTAGACTCCTAGCCTCTGCAGGTCACACATATATTTGCTGAGGAGAAAAAGGAAACATCTCCCTTCCACTGCACTGATTTCTTTTTCAGAGGATAAACCACTTATGACAGAGACAGTTCACCGTATTTGAAGAAAAACAAAAAACTCAATAGCAATAAACAAAATGAAACTTCTCTAGAATAATTTGCCATGGTTGGTCTAAGTAACAAAATAACAGGAACAGGCCATTAAGCTTTTAGGAGAGTTAGCTTTCTTCAATGGATTATTGTCTATGGAATCACAGTTTATTCCACTAGTTTACAGAATTTAAAGAAAAACTGTTAGGCAAAGAGGGAGATGGGAAAAACCCTAATGCAACCCAAAAGCAAGAACAGCCTTAAACTCACCATAGTTCTCCTTTATTGTAATAAATACATTGTGCATGTCTTCTCTCTTGACTAACCTGATTTTTAGCTCTTATCAAACATCCTTTTTATTTTTACTATTTTTACTTAAAAAAAGAAATGCAAGTCTCTCTTTATGAGGTTGGGACTGAAACTGCACAATCTAGCATATGAAACTGTCAATCATTAATATACGGCCCCATCATAAAAACTTGGAATGTTAACATCACAAAGGTTATAATAATTAGCTACTGATTACCAATAACTTTTCTCATTTTCTTCCATGTATTTAAGTAAGCCATCTCAAAAATATTTCAGGCATCTAAAAGACCAAGGGTACCAAATTCTGCACAATTATTTTGATGTTGATTTTAGTTTAGCTTGTCCCTGTTCTTTAGAAAGTCCTACGAATTTAGCAGATAATTGTCCTGTAGTTAAGACTTCTGTGCAAAGGTCAAAACACTATAAAGTATGCTCTTAAGTTCTATGACACAAATTCTATTACTTTGTGTAGTTGTATCAAGATCCATGGCATTAACCATAGAATAGGATACTAGCAAATTAAGTGACAGTAGGAGAAAGGCCAGTTTTTCAGAACAGATATGGAGTGCTTTTAAATTTTTGATGGACTGTACTGATCTTATCCCAATTAAATGATGTATCTTTCAAAGGGCTGTCAGTCATTTGACATAAACATAAATATTGTTAGCAACAGATTTACAAGGACTGGAGTCCACTCTTTAAAAAACAATAAATTAGTTTTAACATAAAGTTTAAACATGGCTGCTTGTAGTAGCTCAGTTTCAAAACAATAAACCATCTGCCTCATTAAATCATCAAGAGCACTCATCCTTTCCTTCCTCTTGGCTAAATCTGCTCTTCTCAAAACTGTTGAGCTTTAGCCAGGCCTAATTCACAGTCCTTTCAAGAGCTGTTCCTCTGAATAGCTAAGCATCAGCAGCTGGCTCACTCAGTCCCTGCCACCATTCCCTCTTGTAACTGCAATACAGAAATTCTTTACTAGTTTCATAGTCAGGAAAGTGAATACCATCTGCAGAGAGTAGCAAGGGGAAAAGCTTGTGGATACTCTAATTGCCCAACCTATCTGCCTCTGTCAGAAAATGTGTCTTCACAAGAAAAAAGGAATAGTATCAGTAATTCTTTGTCACGCTCAACACTAGCAAACATCTCCTCTCAGGAAATACATCTTTCCAGTTAGGACACCCAAAACAGTACTAATATTCCCTTGTGAAAACCATAGCAAACATCTTGATTTTTTTTTAAACAGACATAGATCTGCCACATAATCATGGTCTCACTGTGAAATAGAATGAAGAGACAAATCAGACAAATGTTTGGAATTTGCTAGGAAAACTTGAAGTATCTCAAATTTCTTTCTGCAATAGAATAAACTGATTATACTAGAGAAAGTTACCTAGAGTAAGAATCAAACAAGTCACATAGTGGTAAGGCCTGTCCAGAACCTGTGAATGGAATAGCAAATATCATCAATACCATCAAAATAACAAAATACATTAGAATAATTACCAGTGACACTAAGATAAAAACACAACAATTATTAGAGGCAGCCAGAAAAGGTTTAGAAAAGAGTTCTGCAGGGGAGAAATCCAGTGGAGAGGCTTTGCATTTTGTTGAGAAAAAAATCTGTTTCATGCAAATCCTAGAGAACATTTTCAGATAGAGCTATAAAAGTCATTTGGTCCACATTCTGCCTGAGGGCAGATACCACTTTCTTAAACTGTTCCTAACAGATATTTGTCTAAAAGCTGTTTAAAAAATTCAAAAAACAGTGATTCTGCCATCTCATTGGACAGTCTAGGGCAGCGGCATGCTCAAAAGGGGACGAAAGACCTAACTGGGTGACCTTCCCAGTGCCTAATGAAGAAAGCAGCATATTCTGGGCATTTTAGTTTATAAATGCAAGTGTGATATTTTCTATTCCTGCAATAATATAACATTGGCGATGCAGGTTCAGTCTGTAATACTGAGGAATTATTGCCTGGTTATCCCTATCTAAGTGTAGCACTCTTTCACCAGGATAGAATTCAAAAGGGAAAAAACGCACCTGTTGGGCCAATTTTTTAAGTGTCAAGCAATTCTAATTCTAAACTCAGAAACAACTGCAGCCATGCCAGGCTTCCCATCATGTGTGAATAGAAGAAGCATACTTTCAACACCAGGATAGCAGTCATTAATAAAAATACTGAACAGAATCAGATGACGGATAGAGCCTGCCTCACACAATGCACCCATCCAATTTGGCAACAAACCACTCATTTTATTCTATGAATATAGTTTCCCAACCAGTCTTAAGCTAACTTTAGAGAAATTTTATTTTATTTAATGAGCAAGATGCTGTTTAAATATTTCTTCTAGCTCAGAGAAAGCAGATGTTTTTGAGGGATGAAATCAAAACAGGGGGTGTTACCAGTTCTTCCCTGATCTTTCATGCTGTGGAAAAACAGTGCCTGAAACTCTGATCATTTTTAAAGACAGTCAGCATTGCCATTGGCCTAGGGTTTCTGTACATGGTCTTTATTCTAAATGTTTTATCCTAAATATTTTCATCAGAAAATTTACCAAGATATTTTATTCCAGAAGTGTTCATCCTCCCTAGGACACTCCCTTCCCTCCCTCYCACCATTTATAATAACTATTGTGCCATTTTGTTACATAGTATTTTCTCCTCCTGATAATTCCAGTTCCTTTTTTCATGACAGTGATAGATGTGTCTGATAAGTCATAGAAAAGTAAACTTGACAACATTTTCTACTTCCAGCTCAATTTCTAATCTGTTTCTACATTGAGTCTTTTGCTCCAGTTAACAAAAAAATGATGTCTCCGAGGTCATATCAATTTTAATATTTACAATCTGTCAAAATGATTCACACTCCTCACTGAAGTCTTAGCACAGGTGTTTCATTGATCAGGTCCCAATCCCTCGCTTTAATATGAGTCTTAAATCAATCTCTTAGAGCTGGCAACATCCCTCACAGAGGGTAACAAAGACATTTTTAGTTCAGATAAAAGTGAAAAGCAAAAGACCCGATTCCTACTTGGCTAAGCATTGATCAATGACCACACTTTCCTGAAGTTTCAGGAGGCCTTATGTAAATAACCAGCTTACAGTAAGAGAAAACACTATGACAAGGTCTTTCTTGTGCAGCCCCAGTGTCGGAGTCCAGCTTTCCTTGCAAGCAAGTGCACGCTGCCACAGGGGACTACCTGCCCTTCCTAGAGTTTCTCCTGGACACTCCCCAGCATGAGACCATGCAAATGTGCACAGCCTGTTTACTCTTCCCTACCTCTGCGGCCCCACTTTGCTGACAGACGAGGTAAAGCTGGATCAAAGTCACAATCCCCCTCTTCATGGAAAAACTCTAAATGGTGCAGGAAGGGCTTGTTCAGCTACAGAAAGAAAATGTTCCTCCAGAAATCAAATAACATGTCTGGTCTGGGGAAAAAATAGAAAATTCAATGCAAAGTGTTTTAAAGAAAAAAAATCATTCTGGAAGCCCAAGCACTGCAGAAGGACATTGCCCTCTTACGGCTTTATACTCTCTTTCAATGAAGAAAGTCTAGGTTCTGAAAGACCCAAGTTGAAGACTGAAAACACTAGACTTTCCAATCCTAAGGGAGCCTGCCAGCCCAGAGATAAGCAGCCCTGCAGGACAAATGCTAAATGTTACATCTAGATGTGAGCTGAATATTAATGAGAAGTATGGGGGGTGGGGGGAGTGTGATTTTATGATTCCATTAATCAGCTTGTTCCTTACAATCAGCCTTGTTTCATTAACATAAACAGATAAACACTTAAGTTCAGAAGCAAGGCCAGCCAGCAAAATCTTGCAATTCATCAGGTAAGGTCTTCCATATTCAAATGATCTCAGAGGTTTTATGGGGCCATGAGTATCACAGCTGCATTAAATATCCTCAAACTCTTAAATCTTATCCTTCAGACAATATAGTTAGGCCAATTTCACATTTAATTTCTCACTCTTATAAAGTTTGACTTTTCCACCTCAGCATACCTTAAAAATTGAAGACATTCTTTGCAATAATAAAATAACTTCTTTCAAGGATAAGAGAGATAATTTGATGATCATTCTTTAAAGCAGTAGGTTAAACCTTTTTACTGCGAAGTTGATAGCATAAATTATATCAATATATAAATGCTCTACAGCAGCTCTAATATCATTTTGTAACACTGACTTCTCCCAGTTGGTCTGGAACTATGATGAGGGAAATCTCAAGGTCAAAACTTTGATAGTAGCATCTGTCTCTTTCAGTCATTACCCAGGAAGAATCTTCAGATTAATTTTTAAAATAGTAATTTAAGGGCTGGCTTAGTTTGAGGTTGTATCCAGTAATTTTGGTTTTATTTAATAAACTATTTTTTCATGATGACAAGAATAATAACTCCTAGTTCCAGAGGTTGATGGACTGGGATTCATTTGAATTTCATACTTTAGTGTTGTAATATCAGTTATGCTGATGCTTTTTTTCCTATTTTTTCAATGAAAGACAAATATTTTCTTGTTTGGTGGATTAAAAACAGCAACAGTGACAAGACCTGTTTTGCAAACACATCCGGGTGAGGGTGCTTTTGTTCTCTGGGTAATTCTTTAGATTTCAATAGAGCTACTCACATAAAAAAGGTATTCATGTGTGTATGCAGTGAGTTATTGTTAATACATGATTTCAAGACTTGGGGATTGAAGAAGTTGACGCCAAGTCAACTGAGCCTGAGATCTGTAATAAAAGTTAGCAACACAAAGGCAGACCAAAGGCAATCTGGATTGATTAACAGATTCATGATTTTGCAGCTGTTAAAGCAGACACATTTCTTCTGGTTTCCTGCAGTTCTTAATCAAGCTAAGCATCAGCAAGAGGCACATTTGCAAAAGCATCCTAAAAATGTGAATATATAAAATGGCGCACTTGTGTTTTTATACAGGCACTGGTAACTATTTTTTAGTAACTAGGGAACTGCATACCCAACTCCCTGTATTATTGCATAGATATTTTTTAGACATCTCCTGCAGAGATCTGTTGTCTGGTAACACAGATTTTTACCATTTCCCAGAAGTCTTACTTAAAAATAAATCACGAAATTATTGTTCTATATCCTCTTGCTGTCACTCTTTTCTTTCAACCCCCAAGCCATTCAGCACTATAAAAGAGATGGTTGTAAGTTTCCGAAGTGTATAAAAGTGTCTGAAAGTTGAAAACTTCCTCTCCTTATCTTCCTTTGATTGAAAAATGTTTGGGTTTTGTGTTTCTAAACCTAAAATCAAAACTGTTCCCTTGGTGTGTCTTTTATGACGTGTTTCACCCCASAGCAAACACTTACATTACTAGGAACTAGGGATTGTAATGGAAATGGTAACAAACCTCTAAATTGAAGCAGTGCTATCAGGCACGATTACAACTGGTTTAGGTTTGAACTGGGAGCTACCATCTTTGATCTATCTATAAACTTTAAAGGCAGTGTCATGTTTACAAAGATAGTGAAAAGATAAATTCRAGCTTCAGTGCGAAATAATGGGCAACAGTATAGCTATAGTCTTAAAAAAGCCTGACAGAAGCAGCATATCAAAACCTGGTGTAAAAAAGTGTCAATGATCATTACAATGAAGCAGCTTTACTAGCAGCAGCATGCTCACCTGTACATATGCTCACCTGTACAAAAATATGGAGCAGCATTTGATCATGCGCTTAAAAAAGGATTATGAAAAGGATTATGAAGGATTATGAAGGTCTGTATTTGCCTTTAGGTGTCACAAGTCTCTGAATCTTTGCAATATTTTAAAATCCTCATATTAACTATGGATTCAGCTTTAACGAAAGGAAGCTGGACTAATGTTCCATCACAAGTTTGGGATATCTATTTTAACACCCTTTTGTACTAAAGCATGACTAGTGTTAGCTGAGAAACTTACATAAGTAATAATTTATTGTATACTCCAATATTATGGATTTTTTCAATGCCTAAGTTACCACAGAAGGGCCACAGACACAATTCCTCATTCTCAGACTTAAGCTTGAGATGATAATAATGAAGTCAAAACTTTGATGCACCAAACTCCATTACTACTCCATTTTATGTGACAGAATATTTGCAGCTGTGAAATCTTAGTGAGGAAAAAAAACAAACACCCAGACATTTTTCTAAACAGCTAAGAATACACAGAATGAAATTTTGGCTCTTAAAATCATATCACCTTCCCACTGGCTTCACTGAAGCCATAAATGCATCCAAAGCATTTTAGGGTCTGCTGTGCACTTAGGAATTAAAAAGGACTCTTACCTTTCATGAATGCTGAATTCATCCCATAATGTAAAGCATCTCTTTAGATGATTTAACATATGAATAAGAGTATTGTAATAACTCAAAAACATATTTGTCAGTAATAAAATATTAAAGTGTAAAACAATATTTCTTACTACCAACTTTTACTGAAACTTCTTCGGATAAAATATAGATGTAACAGTGAAATACAATCATCTCTTCATTCAAAACCTCATTTAAAATTCACCTCTTCTGTAAAGCTCATATCTGCTCACTCACACTGGTAAAAATTCATAGGACATTCATTCACATGTTAGTAGAAATGAAAATGAGAAATAAAAAAATTTGCTCTAACCACCATGTTTCAGGACTTTGGAGCACCTTTTGCTAAGTGTTTAGAAGCTTCAATTCCTATCTGATTCAGTATATAAGTATGGGAGAGGGGAAGAAAGAAAGATATCACTAATATGCAGTTGGACAACATTTAAACTAAAAATCTCCTTACCTACATTTCCTTTTAGTTTCAGAGAAACCACATAGAGGTTTGATGACCATTAGCTATTCCTGCCATACAGCCAAACACAGAAATAGCTAGCCTTGTCCCACCAATTGTCATTAGCTACTGATATAGAAATGCCATTAACTAACAGAATCTTGTAATATCAGAAAATAATTTGTATAAGTGTGTGCACACTTACTGCACTTAAGTTCATATGTATGTGGGGATGGTATGCATAGGTAACATTATAACTGCTTAATTCTTCTTTTCCTTTAATCCCATTGCACGAATAACATTCATCATTCTGATTCTAGTCAAATTCAAATCAAAAGTATCTTAACGAGACTAATTTATAGTTTCAAGTGCTCTTTGAAATCCTCCAGTGAATAATCTTCACTGTTCTGGTTAGAGAAATGTAGAAGAAAGATTTTAGTTCCATACAAGAACTATGAAATTATTTCATTTTCCATTAGGAAAGTATCTTATATTAGAGTTTTTATGATTGGACTTCTGTTTGTTTCTGTCTTAAAAACAGAATTAAGTGAACAAATTTCTCTTTAAATGAACTATTAGATGATATTTTCATAAAATATATAATTATATACACAAAGATAACACAATATGCATATTTTCCATACTGTTTTGCACATGAGATATGATTTTAAATTTTCATAAGTACACATTTAACGAAAAACAAAAAGGTTGTTCTCAGAATTTAGAGCAAGAGACACTCAAAGGCCAGAGGAAGGGGACAGAGTAAATAATAAGTTCTCTTGCAACACAAAGAAATGGATGCAAGAGGTAAATCCACGATGTAGCATGTTAGAAAAGATTTGGTGGGCTTTCCAGGAGTTCTTGATAAAATTGTTTCACCCAATGGCAGTGACAGCTGGAGAGATTTCACGGTGACCATCAGACACATCACCTTCTCATCTTTCCCAGGATTGGCCAGGGAACTTATAAAACTATTTATGAATAGCAAATATTTTTGCTTTTTCCTATGCAGGTTTGTATCAAATGTCAAGTCTTTCATATTTTTGGAGGGAAAAGATCTTCAGGCTATTTGGCAAAATCTTCCCATCTCTAAGTCCTAATTCAAATGATATAAATTCAACACTGTTGCTTAATCTTTTTTCCAACAATATGTTTTTCAGAGATGAAAACTATAAATATTTTGTAATATTTATAGAAGTCTAAATATTTAGTACATCTTTGCCAAAAGTCATTGCAATCYTCTTTGGATGTAGAAGGAAAAGGTTTCATTTTGTGGACAAAAACCCAACTGCTATTTTCCTTTGAAGTGGTAGTATGTCTTTCTTACTAGTCCATGGAGTTTTCCATGTACTACAGAGAACTTCTTATAGGCACTCCCCATCCAGAACTGGTTACATCTACTGCTATTCTCAGGAGCTGTCATCATCTGCTTAATAGCTAGAACATAAATTTAAATCAGAGGACAGGCAAACAATGAGAAATGCATGGAGGGGTTGTTAGGACCTCCAGTCTTTTAAACCTCTCTCCCAACCTAAAATAAAAGAAATTCTTGCTTATTGTTGCTGTTAGGAAAGCTGATTTCTCTTTCAGCAGAAACTCTTCTAGGATCCCATTTTAGGGCATAGTATTCCAAACTTTACTTTTAATAAGGTTTAGACTGTCCCATTGTAATAGGGAAGCAATCCCCAACGTGCCCACTCAAGGTTAGAATTTCAAAATCTTCATTAAAAATTTTGCTGTTATACCATACTGATTCATGGTACACTGCCTTTACTAATTAAATTAATAGCTACACTTGCTTACCAAAGAGATTAACTTCTGCATTGCCCTCACTAGATGGGTTAGTTGCTAGGCAGCTCTCACTGGAGGTTTGGCACAATGTTCCTTATCTCTGAGGACAAAGGCTGCTATGCATCTTTCACTAGGAGAATGAATGCTACACTGCTCTCACTAAGAGCATTCATCTCCGTCTTTATATCTCAATTGCTCTCCTTTAATTATTTTAATCACTTGGTGCATTCTAGTGTTGCAAGTCTATTTAATCTGGAGTGTATTTTGACTTATATGTTATGGAATTGCTTCCATTTTTTCTCCCTTGTCAGTTTACAGCCTCAAAATTTATTCCAAGTCACATGTGAAGGTCTTGCACACCAGAGCATGCCATCTCTGCTACTGCAGTAATATTCAGTCTGATATTTAAACCTTTCTCAATATTCTTCTATCCATTGAACTGTTCATTGTCAAATATTTATTTGTTTACCTCGTTCATTTTATTCCACACTTCAATTCATATCTGGGAAGTCACAGCTTTTATTAACAGCCTCATTGTGCCAAATCCCTAGGCAATATAAGCATCACAGTTCCACTGACTTCACTGAAGCTATGATCTACCCCACTGACAGTCTGGTCTCCTTTTTAACAGAGCAACTGGACCTCCAGGTAGCCAGACATGGGTGTATTAACTCCCTTTGCAATACCCAGATGATTTCCAAACAGATAGGATGCTGATAATGTTTCCTGGCATATTTTTCCCAGTGAATAGATCCACATACAGTCCATATTGTGCCATATCAACAGCTGGGGAAAATCAGCTTAGCTCCACAGATCTCAGCAAAGCTGAGGACATGGCTTCTAATCTCCACAGCAAACCAAACCAAAAGTAAGAACAAGTAAAATCTTCATGTTTCAGCTGCAACTAGAATTCGTTCCTGGCCTTTGTCACTTATTCTTACTCAAACAAGCATAGAGCTTAAATGTGATATATCAGTGTCATTCAGGACATGCTTCCAGTGGCTCTAGTTGTAAACTGACATAGGGATTACTGGAATGAGGGGAAGCAAATTGTGGCTGAGAAATATAGTTCTTTTTTCTGTTTATATATTACTTCTAAATTAGCCAAAGACCAATTTTTAGATTGATTCTTTAACTGATTTGCAATTTTTGTATAATGCGATAATCACGTTATGCAAATTTATGCCAGCCTGTGTTTTGCTATTTTGCTTTTTGCCAGGCTGCTCATTTTGTCCCTCTCTGAGTACTTGCTATCCACTAGGTGTTACTTAGGTAATTTAATTATTCCAGAAGCATTATGACATTTGATGGGATGATCCAAACTCTGGAGAGCCAAAAAAACCAAATAATTAATAAAATTGTCATAAAAATTTTCTTGTTCAATAAGGAAAGAATATAATTCATATTCATAATAATGAATACATGAACACAGTCAAGTTGAAACATATTTTTACAGATAATTTGTCTACCCTTTTGGCCAGTTGCAAGAATTGGCAAGGTTTCTTCCGATATATAGAGTCAATATCTGTCAGCAGCACTGGGCTTTTCAAGAATAAACAAATAATCTTATCCTATCTATGGCAAAGACAAGAAACAATAAAGACACCATTGGGAAACTTGGTCTATTCTGTCCCTGGAAAGACTAAAACTTGGAGATTTTAAGGTTGGATAAACAAAAAGGAAAGCAATAATACCTGTACAAACTGAGAAAACAAAAATATGCTTAGAAAGGAAGATCATGGTAATGTTGATTTTATAAGAATGATATATCAGGTCTTTTTTTTCCAAAAAAAGGCTAAGTGGTGGTATAAGGTGTCGTGTCAAGGATTTAGACTTTTTTTTAGTGTTTAAGAAATTGGGAGGCAAAAAATTTAAGATGTCAATTTTTTCCTGTAAAAATCAAACTGATGATGCTTCAGAGAACAGCATAAGGTAATCCCCTTGCTTGAAGGCACCTTTATTTCTTACAAAATGTCAGCTTCTTTTGACATTTCATGGAAAAATACTGAATATTCAAAAAAATCCCTGAAAATTTCCCTCTTCTGGGGCATCAGTTTGAAGCATATTCTGCTAATGATGCATTAGTTACTGGGAAATATTTGAGACTGACATGAATAATTTATACTGTAAAGTCACATACAAAAAATGTTTAAAAAAGCCTCTCTTTTTATTAATATATTAAAAGTGCCTCAGACAGATGTGTAGACATGTACAGAATAGACCACACAATTCCCGGAATCCAGGAAAGATGTTGCAATTTCTGAGAATCTCAAGTATCCAGGAGAGAGATTCTGTGGATAACACACAAAATAATAAATGGTATGTCCTGCCACTTGAGATAATTACATATCAAACTTTATGATCTATGTATGACAACTATATGATAATTATAATGACTGTAATTTTAATGATAATCCTGCAATATGCAGATTCTGGATAGATTAGTATGGCCTTCTAAATCCTCTCCTTTTGACAAAATGTTGTCTGTCTCTTTTATATACACATCCACAGCCTTTGTTGGTATTTAAGAGTTGTAGCTATGACCAAAAAAAATGCCCAAATGGCAAAGTGAACAAATTTCAGAACTGTTAATGTTCATCTGGGTTATACAACTAAACAGTTTAGAGCCACTTGACCACTAGAAATTAATAGAAAGCTGTACAATGGACCACACATATTGAAAAGTTTAGAATTTGGTATGGCAGAACTGGTCCAAGTTTTGACTTTCCAGAAAAACACTTTGAAAAGAGGCAGATATCAGACTTTGTTCTTAACTTTTCACATGTCTTTTTTTAATCAACCCTTTTGATTGTTTAATTCTTCCCAAAAGGCTTTTCCCAGAGCTGAAAGTTTGAGCACACTGACAAAGCTTGGAAACTCAAGGAACTACAGCAAGTCCACCAAAGAACCCTGAAAGAGTTTCTTCAACATCAGATCAGGTAAATTTACTTTATGACCTGGTTAAAATGCTTACTGAGAAGCTATGAACACTCTTAAAGTTCAGGAGGAATGAAAAGGTCTTGTTCCAAATAAACAAGAAAAGGTGGGATGTTAAAAAATATGCTATGCAGTACTGGGAAACTGCTGCTTGCTCTATCCCAGTAACTGCTCTAATTATTATATTATATAAGGAGCTTGATAATTTCCAATTCACCTTTTTTTTTGTTGTTTTGGATCTCTGAAAATGAGAAAACAACATATTTAAATTATGTCTGACACTAGTGCACAGAAAGGAGAAAAGTATCTCCTTTTCCAGACAGATTTAACTTCCACCCTAACAGACACTAAGAAAACATACTCTAGTATGCATGAGAGAAGGAACACTTTCTTCCCAGACCAAACCAAAGCAGTTCAGCACTACCCCACTCAAAATAGCCCCAAACTGCAAATCCAAGGAACTAACTGCTAGAATGTTTTCTGCAGAATTTCCATGAAGGATGCTAATAATATCTCCCATGAGTTTGTCTTTTAAAGAGAAAACAAGAACAGACAACATCCAGGAAAAAAGAGAGGGGGAGTGCAAGAAAGAATCTGAAGTATTATCAGCCAGTGTACTTCATGGGAAACAAATAAGTTACTGAATTTTTTTTTTAAGGAAGTTTTACCATAAACAGTCACCAAGATGAAAATGTTAGAAAGATGCACAAAAGGCATTCATGAGGATGAATTAACTTTCAGCCGAAGACTTGGATCTATACAAATAATGTCCATAAATCTCCTCCACATATCAACTGAAAAAATAAAAGTTATACAATTTGTATTATCTTCAGCAGAAAGCTCACACCATTTACTGTGGAACCCCCCAAATGTTCTGAGGCTGCCTATTATGATATCAACTGAGTTAGCGTTTTGTGTGTATTTGCATGCAGATAGTTAGAGAGAGCTCTTTCTCAGTTCCTATGCTGATCCAGCTCTACGAACCTGGGAAGAATTATTGCTGATCCAGCTCAGGCCAATGGCAATTGTGCCATTGGCTTAGATAGCCAAGATTTTATTTAAACACTTTCTAATAGAATTTTCTCTGTTTTGCTCTTGTTGCTTATCTTCACTCCAAATCACTGCTGATGTCGTTCAGATGTTTTAATGGTTACAGATTTTGGCACAGACATATTAGACCTTAAAACTCGCACTGAGAACAGATGATTATATACTTGAAAGTGCATTAGTGCAAGAAAAGTTAGCTACTTCTAACATGTTGTCAGAGAACTGTATTTTATGACACTGCCTGAAAGATTGGGCATATGCTGTCTTTTTAAGATTATGTATAGAACTTCATAAATCAAATGTCGGAGTGAAACTTTGTTTATTCTCAGTAGTATACAAGCAGATATTTTTCTAACAATATTTTACCAAATGTATCTGAACATGATGCTGACACAGTATTTCAAGGGAGTCCAGTGAGGCAAATGATGTGACAGTAAAAAGAATGTGGAATATATRTCAGAGCAAGTAATTGATGTAGCAGATAATAAAAAATAATGCAAATAGAGCTTTTACCGAGGAGAAACAGCAAGAGAAAGCTAGATTCTCAAAAATTAGTATAACACAAAAACTATATACAATCACTGCACTATGCCACTCATGGCAAGTATTGAGCCATGATGATGTACTGTGATATATGAAGGTATTTAGAAGACTTGTAAAGGTTGTTTGAAGTAAGATGAGCTTTATAAACTGGTTTATATTGTCAGTTGAAAGGCTTCTGAATCTGAAACCTCCTTAGTGTTATTACACTTGCATGATTATTACAAAAGAAGAAACAATATCCTCATCAGTTGTCCTTGTTCAAATCTTAATCATGCAAGATTACACAGAGAGAGCTTTTGCTATAGTCATTCCTGGTCTAATTCAGATTGAATATAATTTTGGAAAAACTTTCTATATTTTCCTTATTGATGTTCAGAGTGAGAATCATACTTGGATCCATTATTTTCATTTTGTTGTCACAATGATTAATCACACAGAACTTATGTCCAACTCACACCCTAAAACTCTCTGAACATTTCCAGAATTATAGTAAATAGTTCTATCAGAGACAAAAAAAAAAAAAAAGAGAGAGAGACATCCTTTTTCCCTGTGATACAGTTTTGCCACCATGGAGGCTATCAATATCATCTGAATCCCAGTCTCTGCTACTTATTATCATGGTAGCTGGACATCTCTAATACTAGCAAGATAAATCTCCAGAAAACCACTGTATTTTATAAACAAATAAAGATAACCTAGATTCGTAAGACTTCAAGTCACAAGCCTAGCAGTTCAACTACTCAGAAAAGTATAGATTCTTTTCTGTTTTTCATATAACCAAAGATAATATTTTAAAATATCTTGTATGCTGGAATTTTGTAAAATAAATACCTGACAACTTTGGTTATCTTGCCTTCTGTCCTGTCCATTTGAAGTGGGGTGAACCAAAAGGATGTTACAGGGGAAGCAAACATTTCTGGGAGACAACTTATCTTCACTGAAGGAATAAGAAAATTCACACCTTCAACAGCAAGCACTTCAAGGAATAGTGTCTTTACAGCAGAGGAGATACGACGTATCTGTAATTAGGAAGTCATTGGCAACTTCCTTATCTGTAATCCATACAAAACCTGCACAGAGAATAGTCTTATTTAGTTAGCATCCTCTTGTGTTTGGCATGGAAACCATGATATTATGAACTACTTGATTACTGAGTCACAGGAAAAACAAAATTGTCCAAATTGGGATTTTGACCAAAATATTTTTGAAAAAGTTGATCTATTAAAAACTGTCAAATTTTTATTAAACAAATTAAAAAAATCCTCCAGGTCTCAAACATTCACCCCCCGTCCACTATCCTCTTCCTTTCCCCACAAGACTGCCTTCTGAAATACTGCTGTTCTGCACTCTGGGAGCAGTAACTCGTACTTCATAACCACATTTTTCTTTAACAGCAGCCATGATAATTCATTGTTACTCTACTGTCTCTTAACAAAATGGTGCCTCCTGCCCAGAAGAGATGTGAATCAGCTAGTTCTCAGGTTCCACTAGATGTAACAGTGACCTATGAAGCTAGTTTAGACTACAGGAAATATCTTGCTTTTACTGTTATTATAATTTATAGTACAGCATCATACAAAAGCCTCAAAGTAATGGGAAACACAGAGACTCAAAGGGAGCTGTACAAAATAGATCACTGTCTAGCTACTCTATAGTGAAGTATGTGACTGAAAAACAATAAAAAGGGAGAGGAGAACAAATTATGAGTTTCACATTGGAAAAAGTAACAAATTGCTATATACACTAAATAGGATACAACTAACATAATTCAAGATTAATAAAATATAGAGTAGGTTTTCACACCAAAGCATCCATCTCTGCCCATTTTCTTTTACTCATATTCTGTAATAAAAGGCATGTTCTTCCTGTTTGGCCATTTTGTTTCTGACCTAACTGCTGCCAAACTTCATTCATTAAGAAAAAAATCCTGTTTCTTAGTAGGTTAGTACTACCTACAGAGACATACTACCTAGTCAACATTTGTAGTAGCAAATACTTGGCAATAAGAGCAACTGAGCCAGAAACATTTCAGAACCTACCTTCCTTGAACTCTAAATTTTATGCAAAAGCAACAACAGAATGAGGCTTCACTTGACTTCAAATCAAAAAGAGTGAATTGCATTATTTGAGCTCATCCTAATGTGAAGTGATTTTACTATCAGCTCTTACAAGAAATTTTGAAGGAGAGTTCACAGGTAAAGCTTATATTACAATGGGCCTCTAGCTCCTCTTTTAAGTACAAAGCTTTAAAACTGATCCCCGATTTTGGATCTACAAATGTCTAGCTTACACTACTATTTTTCAATATGCCTGGGTCTAAAAGAATAAAACCAGGATGCTATTTTTTTCCCCCACATGGAAAGCCCCTCCTTAAAATTTTGCATTAGAAGAATTATTCCTCTCAAATGCAAACTCAATTATTCATAGAGCTCTAAGCAAAACCGTACTTAGAAGAATCCCCTCGTGTCAGTCAATAGGAATACTGCAAGATTAAAACAAGCAGGATTTGGCACTGAACTTCATTGCAAGTGTATTAATTTCCCCTTCTTCACAGTTTTAAAATGGTCATGTTACCAAAAATCCTCAATTCAAAACATTTTCACACAATTATTCAAAATGTTAGATAGTTTTAGTAATTCTTAGTTTTAGATAAACAAGATTATTTAACTAAAACAATTTATACAAGTTATTTTTAGATGTCACATTTCACATAAAAGTAGCAACAGAAAATTCTCCTATTCCTTTTAATTCTGCAGAAGACTCTCAATCTCCCTGTCCTAGGAAACAGGTAAAGGAGGATATAATTCAGATGGAATAATGATATAGTGACCCATACATTTAGTAAAATAAGAGCTTAACTTTTCTTCACTGACACTGATCTATTTTACTTTCTGTTGCGACCCCTGGATCTGATGTTATTTCTTACTGCTTGACTGCATAAGTAGTTCATTTAAAAAAAATAAATATAAGGTTGAAAAGTACAATCTAACATAATCATAAATGTTGAATTAATTTTATTTCAATTTATGCCTTCTTTTTACCTCACCACTGAAAAGGGGGGAAAAAAATTGATTTTCTTACAAGCAAACAAATGTCACAGCTGCTTAGAAGCAGTTATTCACATCTTTTTGAACAGTATTTTCTATGCTCTTTGAGGACCATTAAAGATGATCTAATTTATGAATTAAAATGATTGTTATTCAGAAAGCTCCGTCCCTGTGCTATTTACAGTGTCAGACCACTCAAAGTTAACTGGTAACTGAAACTTCACAGTAACAACTGACATTTCATTTAACCTTTTTAACTAAAACAGTTTATCTCTGTGAATCACCAGTGCCATGCTGAAGCAAATCTTCATCTTGATGCTGAAATCTGAGCCTACAAAATGACACATCTGGCACTTTATGAATGATATCGCTAAGCAGTACAATCTAGAGGGAGTATCAAGTGTGTGGTGCTAATTCACAACCAGTAAGCTCAGCCTGGTGATAAAGACAGCTAAAAAACATTATTTTCTTTTATACTAACACATTAACAGGTACAAAAGCAGAGGAAATCACCCTGGAAAAAAATTTTCTTTATTGAAATTTTTAAGCAAAGACTGTTAGCACTAAAATCAGCTTATGATTTTCCATCTATAAAACTGAGACCACAAGCTACTTTAACCTTCCTCAGCCCTCTCTGATTTGAAGACAGTATCAAATACTGCGTGCATGTTCATGAAAGCAGAACAAGTTTGGACTTCCTGCTTGGGGATCACACTTGCTTCATTTTAATTAAGGAACACTTTGCCCAAGTTCCCCAGGCTAACACAAGTCTAATTGAAGTCAATACTAAGTCCAATATATTGCCATATGTGCAATCTAAATTGACATCCTAAGCTCAGCTCTAGTAAAAGAGAATACTGCGGATAGACCTAATAGAGCTGGTGAAGGTACATGAGCAGCTCACATCCCCTCAGATGTCCAACAAGCACCAGCAGGCTGTGTGGGAAACTCCAAACAGAAAAGAAAGATACAGCATCACAGGAAGTCAACTGTAGCCAAAAAGTTCAATATACGCCACTCTGGAAGAGATCTGTTAACATAAGGTGTCCATCTGTGCCAACAGCGACACTCCTGCGTTAAGTCTTCTTCTTGCCTTCCTCAACAAAGAATGCCAGAGAATCCTGAGTGATGAGACCACCTATTTCTGCACCTGGGCTTCAGGAGAGGAAGAGGTTAATTCACTTACACACAAAAACCAATAAATCCAGAATTCCCCAACTCCTCCCATTTTAGGGCAAAAAGACATAAGGGAGGACAGGAATGAGAGATTAGCTACAAAAAACACAGAAATTATGGGTTTAACCTGAATGGGTTTATAGCTTCATGAACACAGCAAACAGCTGCTTACTTAAGGAGTGCTTTACAGTGCGTCAGGTAGACAGCTCGGGGAGAGCAACAAAGGCATAAATCTGTGTTGATTTCAAACTGTCGACCCTGGAATCTAATTGAAATTTAAACAGTAGTTTAAACATTAGAAAAGATTTCCATCATCAGTCCTCAATAGTCTTAATCTCTGGAGTTTTCAAAAGAATAGACAGTGAATTGAATTAATTATTAGTCTTTCACCTTGGAGACCTGGGTACAAAGGTATGAATCAGTAATTCAGAAGATAGGAAATAAGACTGGTAGCCTCTTTTTCAGTCTCCAGTGTGCTCTAATCCCCATCACCCCTTTATTTATTTATTTATTTATTTATTTATTTATTTTTCCTATTAAGAGTAAAGATTCAAGTGGTCAGGAATGCCTGACATCTAAAGATCCTCCTTGTACTGGATGTTCATGGCTGTCAGCAAGGTTGGAGCAATGTCAGATGTGGAAAATGAAGCTCCTGACCAAAGCTGGCCTTAAGTCCATCCCAGATTTGACCAGTCTTGAACATGGGTTTGGAATCTGAAGTGGGATCCAGATAAGGAACTTGCAGGAGGCCACTATCTAACTAACATCAGTGTCAAACATCTTAAGTCCAACCTGAGGATTTCTTAAATGGGGGATGGAGTGGACAGAGGATTTTCTAAATATAAAATCTGTTTTTCTGACTGATACATCTTTTTCATAGCACCTATTTCCACAATACTAATCAAAGACAAGGTTAAATAGTGCATAAATTATCTGCAACCATTTATGTAGTAATGATGCCGTACAGCTAAGTACAGACAAGTTTTATTTATGCTTCTTCAAATGAGTGTAGAACCAATGAATATACCAATAATTGTTTCATTCATTTGCTTCTTTGAGTAAATAAGTATTTGTCCAAAAAAATATGTTTTGTTATTTGCTATTCATCCATATTTCAAATATACTTGCCTTTTTAAAATCAATTAAGGAAGCAGAAAAAGAAAGAGCTGCCAACAATACACTATACGACACAGTCAATTGCTAGAGAACATGTGAAATGCAAAAGTTAAGACTTTATAACTGTTCAATAGACAACCTTTAGGGAACTCCTCATAAAAACTGTGGCCAGTTGGCAAACAAGCCACTGATATAAACACAGGATAAATCATTAATAATTATACACAACAACTCATTCAGACTGAGTGGTCAAACATGTTTGGTTTTATTTACACTGTGGTCATATTTCCAGAGCATGGCCTAAAAGAGMCAGATCAAAATGCACCCCAGATAGGATAGAACAAACACAGATGAAAAAACCTGACCTGCAGCTATGTATGTTTATTTGTTTTATCTGGTGCTCTATTCATTTTCATCTTTTAAAAATCAAAGTAAATAATTAAAAATTGAATTGTAAAAATTGTTTTTACCCATTATGAAATAAACCATTTCCTGCAAGTTTCACACATTTTTAAGAATGATTTTCTATTTTAAGTTTACTAAAAATTGAAAGGATGGCGTTTTTAATTATATCGTAGTTTTTGTCAAACATTATTTTTAAGCAGCAGTGGCTGTATGTGGATCTACTCTTTCACGATCTGTCCTTTCCACCATGCACGACAAACGCAAAGGAAGGTATAGTAAATTTCTAGTAAGTCAGAACACATTCCCTCCAGAGTATATCAAAATGACTAACTCAGATACTTACTTAGCATCTTTGTAATACTGCCAATAATTCAGATACCATAATAAATATCTACAAATCTGGTTACTTTGCCTGAAGTTTAAAAAGAAAATAATTTAAATGTTTAGTTATCTTAACCTATCTGTTCTTCAGCTCCCAATGCACATAGCAGATGCGTATTATGTGATAGTTCCAAAAGCTCACATGATACGCAGTGTAGTCTCACGCAAAAAAAGAAAGCTGCCCAGCATAATGTCTAAGTAGTACCAGACAGTTTGCATGAGAAAATCTGGTCACACTATTCATTATGAAAACATAGCCATTAAAGACAAGAGGCTTGCAGGAACGGAGTATTGTTTGCAATACAAAGTAGGGCTGTATTTAAATAAGCACATGCCACTTGCAGGCTTGCATTTCTTGATGTAATAGCTTAGGGTCTTAATGAATGCAACACAAAGGCCAGGATCTGATTATCTAATGTTAGGTACCTATGTTGGGCATATATAAGAGTGAGATCCCTAGAGTAAAAGACACAGTGAGAAAGAGGGAAGGATGGATCACCGAAGGGCAATTCAGATCTTAGCTGGTCTGAAGCTTTGGAGATGCCAGTCTCTCCACTAGCTGTAAAGAGAGCCTAAGGCATACAAGATTTGGCACCTCGAGTAGATGGGATGAATCCACCCCTAACTATGCAAACCAAGGTAAACTTTCATAATAGGATTTACTTTTAGCATCCAAAGAAAATTTTCACCATCCCTTTCTAAGGCTTTTCACATGCAATGGCAATGTGCTTTTCTTTGCTGTTCCTTAGGTTCCTCTCTAGAAACTGTTTTCCCACGGCCAGCCTCACGAGACTGCCGTTCTCACCCGGCTTCTCTCTTGGCATGCTGAGGCACTTCTTTATTTAGAAGGACCGGACCCTTTTTACTTTCTTGTGAAATTAATTTTATAAAATAAGAACTATGTCAGTAATGTTTATGAATATGAAGCTAATGAGGAGAACACTTTTAATTCCTGAACACATCAGTAAGGGCTGAGATCACTTACCCTTCAAAATTCAGACCTCAAACTTTTCAGACCTAGAATAACTCTATAGCCTATTAGTAAGCTAAATATACCCAGGGAACAAACACATATAATATACCAGCCTTTTGTCAGAGATAACAGTCTGCACTGCTTTGATATGAACAGCACAGAGATCAGTTGTGAAGAATGTGAAACAGCTGAATTCAGCAAGAACATCCTCTATTAGGATATTTTTATTATTTATCTTTTACTCAATGTACCATCACAAGTTAGAAAATGCAGTAGCAGCAGACAAGAGCTATTTGAAATATAAACTTAAACATTGCCTGTCACATATCTGATATAGATGGATATTCAGCATTAGTATAGATTCATCAAATTAGTATTAGTCAAAGGTGCACCGGACAACACTTAAAGTCAAATAAATAGGACTACTATTATTACCGATCTTATACAGCATTGATAAAGAAAGCAAATCTGAACCACCAAAATTCACTCAAGATAAATAGGTATTAGGCAGCTAGTAAGAAAAGGAAAAAAATCTTAACAGGAATTAAATGCTGAGTAATGCCAAAAACAATTAACCATTCTGATGTCCATAAAATTTCTCCATGTACATTTGCTTTACCATTTCTTACTGTAAATAATTATGTCCCAATACATATACTTGAATTCTTAATAAGAGTTCTAGAAGAAGAAAGCAAAGAAAGGAAATCAAGAATTGTTTCTTTAGTAATTCTCTGTTTTCTTAAAGCCATGGCTCAGACTTATATATGTAAAGCAGCCAAACTAAATGATCAGCTCTAATAATCTATTGGGAACAAGACTCGTTCAAATCCCCACGACATACTGACAAAAGCTACCACCAGGCAGGTCATTCAATTCACAGGACCTTTCACCTGCATTGAAAATTTCAGAGGCAAAGGAAACAAAAAACATCAAAGTCTTTGTATTTAGTATATAGACCTTTTTGCCAGTTCAAGTTTAAGACCTTTTTAAAAATGCACTGTCAGCAGTATAGCTTTCAAGAGGAAAAYGAGGCCTTTCAAGTAGGTATCCCACTGCGGATTCTACCACTGTGCTGCCTGTGGAGTGTAAAAAACAAGGGCAAAGAAGGGACTGAAAGTCTCAAACACTCTCTTACAATGGCTTTCATCTTCTCTTCCAAATCTGTAACCTTTGAAGACAGAGGGAAACGCAGTTAATGCGTTTACAAATAGGCTGGAACCTGCTAGGTTTTGAAAGGAAACTCACAAAGGGCACAAATGTCCACTGGAATCTCATTACATTATTTAAGGGGACACTCRCAGGGCTGGCAGCCCCCCAAGTTTGACCTTTTTAATCTCATCTGTTTGAAAAGTTTATGCACTTTCTCAGATTTTTTTTTTTAATGATTCATCACTTCTCTTGCTAAAAATGAAAACAATTAAAAATATGACAGATGTATTGTAATACCAGAAAGAAGACTGTCAGAGGCAAGTTACAAAATCCATCCCTACCCCTCAAGCGTTGCAGGGAAAATACTGAAAATTCAGCTGACAAAATATCCATCACCTTGCAAATTTATCAATGCAATCTTTTATAAATGCTAAATAAGCAACAAGGAAACAAAAGGCAGCAATCCAGAACTCATGACTAAATCTGAAACGAGCCAATATGCACGAATGGTAGAAGAAAGCATATTTTGTGAAGACAATGACTGTGGATATAATGCATCAGCACACTCTGAAAATATGCAACTGAATAGAAGATGTGAAAGACTGCAAACACTGAGGAGCATATAGTATCTTGACAAGTTTCTTTAAAAACACTCTGCAGAAATAGAAAGGGGGCAGTAGAGGAACAAAGCTTCAGAAAATGGTATAATTTTGTTTCATCATATACTCCACTGAGTGTGATGTACAAACACCTTTAAAAAAAAATCTATAAAATTATTTTGCTATCTGCTTTTTTAATCCTTGTTTTTCTTTTTTGGGGTATAGGAATCTATATGGTAGCTATTTTTCTTCAATCTTGCCTGATTTTTTCATTAATTTCCAACAGTAGTGTTAATTTTGGATTTTTAATTTCTTCATACAATTTTAAAAATACAGCTCCAACCAGCAAAATTTTTTAAAAGTTTGCTTGCAAAGCCTCTAGTTTTTAAGACTAATATTCCAGCAATATCAAAACCCACAAAAAAGTCAAAAGACAAAAGTCTTACCATCTTTAAAATAATACACCAGACAGTTCAGTAGAAAACACTACTTTTATCTAATCTACCAGCAGCAAGGTCAATGATAAAACAAATGTGCACGTGAAAACATTTCTGCAGGAATTTGACATATCCTCTGTTTCTTTTTTCATGCAATGTAGTTCCCCATAAACCCTCTTCAGTCCTTGCCAAAAAAAATCTATTCTCTACACTTCATTTTTCCTATGACGATTATAGCAACAGATAATTTGATGTCAGAATGGTTCAGCATACGATATCAGAATCGGTTTTAACTAGCAATACACAAAAATACCAAGTCAAATGCCAACATGTCACTTGTGGCTGAAATTAGAGAACTTGGATTTCCAGAACATCCTGTCACTAACATGCTTTTGGGTAACAGAACTGGATCATATAGTGTAGGGAAAAAAAAGCATGAAAAAAATCATACTTTGCCATCATTCTAATTGTTACCATTTCCATTTCTCAGTACCCATTCATAAAATTATGATCCCACTATTTGCTAATCCTCCWTGCCAATGCTGCATTGTCCTTAATGAATACAGGCTAAACCTGTGCTCACTGGCACATGTAAATTCATTCACATATATGCACAGTCAGTCATGTTAGTGGACTTTGAACATTTCCATCTCACTGTGTATGCATAGAAATGATTATGAAGACAAAAATAAGGTAATACAGGTCACCTGTAGTAACATTTTGTCAAGAAAATGAATGGCAAATGAAGTGCTACCTTGTCCTAGAATTCTCAGAGGACAGCTAATTAATTCCAGAATTCATAAGCACTAACATTACAATATCCACTGTTAAGATATTAATAATCATATCATCCAGACACACAAATTTAAAAAGAAATAATTATTCTCTCAAGAGAAAGAAAAAAACTAAGCTCTTTGTTATCCCTCTTACTGAGATCTAAACTATGTTTGGGGAATGTAATCTTAAGGAATGGTTCCACACCACTAAGATTTGAGTCATCACCTTCTCAGAAGAAAACTCACATCATATCAGAAAGGAACCAAGATGCAGATACATCCTTCCTCTCAGAAATGATGGCAGTGCACTGAGAATTTCTACCTCTTATCACTGACTTTCAACCTGAGTTTTTTCTCTGATTTTTTTTCTGCATTACAGCAGTCTTTTGACAGTTTTGAACTGATTGTCTTTAAGTACCAGTTTAATATGTTCCCAAAGGTGAATTTAGTTAGGTGGCTGAGTTGTAAATTCATCTAGCTTTACTTTCTGGGCAACCTGTAGGCTAATCTAAGGTTAAAATGTGATTTGAGAGAACCAAAGGCTCTATTACCATTAAAAATACTCTGAAGAATTAGCCTAAAGATAATATCTTTATTTATGATATATGTTTTATTTATAAGGATGGGTTTACAGAATCTTTGCTACAAGGAACTACACAACCTAATGACTAGAATCTATTTGTCAGGAATGATCTGGGGAAACTCTGGCTGAACTGAGGAAAGGTTTATGCAGTATATGCAGCCTCTGAAAAGCTACCAAAGATTGATGAAGGAAAGCAATTCAGCTTTTGGAGTCTAAGAAAGCCATAAGTTCTCTTGGGTGCTCTCAGTGCTCATCAAAGGCAAAGATAAAGAATACAAGTAATGATTGCAGGTTTAAAGCTATTCTGGAGTTCTAACCGTTTCCACAAAAAACAACTCTTCTGTGCTCTCAACATTACTACTCCAGTTGGGCTCACACATTGTATTTCCTACCCTACAGAAAACATCTCAATTAAAGAAAAAAATTGGTTMCGCCATTAAGATGATATTAAGAGTTTTCCAGGAGTTTGCAAACAAAACAAAACAAGCCTCAATATCTAATCCATGTCTGAATAGTGCAGTGGTTACATCATTCAGCTTTGTTGTAAGAGACACAAATTTAGGTTCCTACTCTCCCTATTTGGTTCCACTCCTGACTAATGGTTAGGACAGGGTAGGGTGTCTCTCATTTTGTACTAATTGATGAACTATTATGAAAGATGTAAAATCTACAGTTTTGCAATGTATATACATTGGGGAAGGTTACCTAAGATGGCCAAATGGATCTAACAGCTCCCTGAAGCAACAGCTCATTCTTTGTCACACTACTCTCTTTTCAGTCTTGTCCCCACCAGAGTGGTCCCACTGCCTTCTTCGAGTCAGCTCTGACATTCACTGAAACTTTTATAGAGCCAGTTCAGCTCACTAACTCAGCAGAAAACTATTCTCAGTTCTTCCTGGGTTAGTATTTCACTAATTTTCTCATTAGATTTTGTACAAGGTAAGCATTTCTTGCATTAGTTTCCTCTAGAGAAGCTTCAGTCTATTTGGAATAACTCAGTTAAGAGAATTCTATTAAACATTTTAAATATTCCTTTTTGCAAATGATCTTGGGTATTATTGCCTCAGTTCTGTTAATTTCTGACTGCTGAAAATCKCTATTACACTTTAAATACAAACACTGGCCCTGAAATACATTTCTGAATGTGAACCTTTGATATATTTTCCCAGGCTAGTCACATTGAAACCAGAAGAATAACAGAAACAAGAACAAGTCCTGATTCCAATAATAAGATGTCAAGGTAAGAGGAGATCACCCCTTTTTCTGTTGGGGAAGGGGCGGAGGAGCATAAAACACCAGCAATGAGTGCAGAAAGCTGGGGCTTCTCTCACTGCTTCTGGCTTCCCTTATCAACGAGTGCTTGGGCCTGGCCACCGTGACCTTGGCAATTCAGAGCTTTCAAGGACCAGAGCCATCAGTGCTAATCAAATGGCACCAATTCCATAGCATTATATAGTTGCAGCTAATTTAGGATAAGTTTGTTAAGGATTGTTTTGTATATGTAGTGACAATGATTGATAGGGATAAAGAACTAATCATTGGCAATGTGTATTGTCAATCCAATAAAGAGGTGTTCTGAAGTTTGAAACTGTGCTGATTCGTCTGCCTTTTAAGTACTCCTGTAGCAGCTATCTCTAATTCCCTACTTGATATATAGGTTTACATATATTCAGTTGCAACAGAAGGGACCGTGGCAGTCGACCACTGCCTGTTATCCTTACAGGATACAGCTCCTCCGGGAGGCAGTGCTCAGCAGCATGCAGTATCATAGCTGCCCTCTACTTCCAGGTCTGCCTGCACAAAGCACAGGTGAAAGGACAGGAACAGCTACAAATCAGTGACATCTCTGCAGCTAGAAAGAAGGTGGCAAACTCAGAAGTATTAGACTGACAGCATGAGACTTGACAAGTTTGCATTTGTCTATTACAAACAAAAATCTTTGCAAGTATATGTAAAAGCTCTGGCGATCTCCAGTATTACAGCTAGTGCTTTACCATTGAAGTGGATAAAAAACTCCTGTGAGGTTCCTGTAAAAAAAAAAAAAAAAAAAAAAAGACAGCCACGGCACAACGTGTGCTTGTCTTTACCCTTGAGGATTTGTGATGATTAAAAAAATGTACCGACATTTTTACTAGCTATCAAAAAAAAAAAGCTTTCTCTAGCAATGATTTCTGTATTTCGATCGAAAATCCTCGTTCAACTGATGTGAGTTTCAAAACTTCTGTTGACTTCATAGGGCCATGATTTCACCATTCAGGACTTCCTAAAATGCATCTTGTTGTTACCAGATTTCAGGTGGACAGCATTAGATCTGCTAACTACACACACATATAATGTCTTATTTTTCAGTCTCTGCTGTACTTTATAAACCCTGCAGTATTAGTCAGAAATGGTTACAGAGCAGCCATGGTACCATACAAATAAAATATGAAAGAAGAAATATTTTTGTTTTCATTTTCATATTAAAGTCAAATTCACTCAACTATCATTTTGGTTTATAGGTTAATAAAATACAAGAGAAATTAATTATCAGCAGAAATAAGTATTTATAATGCAAGTGCCACGATAATAACAACAAATGGAAAAGCCTCTTAGTGGAAGTGATTGCCCTAAAGGACAAGAGATATGCCAACCTAATAACCTCACCAGGGGTTATGAAAAATTTGCACATTGCCTGACAGCCTAAGGTAAAGTCTTGTGGTAGCTCTTCAACTGGATAAAAGGAAAAATGGAATGCATTGCAAAGAGGTACCGTTTATCTAAATCAATGGAGACATTTCCTACTGCATTGACCTTCACTGCATCTTGAGGAGTATAAAAAGCATTAAGGAGCATTTTTAAAATACCCAGGGGCTTTCTTTATCTAGGTTTTCTCCTCGATCAAATAAACTGGAACTCTTTTATTACAGAGATTTCCCATATTTCAAGTTAATGTACATTTCTCTTTAGCACAACCACCTAAATAATCTTAACACTTCATGAGAGCCCTGACAGTCTCCCAGAAATGTCATATTCCTCCCTTGGTGAACATCCCTCAGAACAATAGCTTTTCAATGTCCCTTTGCACTGACACTAACTGAAATGATTATCCTTAAGATGACCAGAATCAAGAAACATAATGGAAGGACCAATGTTTAACATCAGCACAAGTACTTCACATGGAAAACCATGAGCATGTGTAAACTGATATTGTATATGCGACAGGGTTCAGCTGCAGCTGTTTTCTTATTCCAGTGTTTATTAGAGCTAATATTACTGACAGAAGGGTCATCTCTATTAGATAAGGCAGCAGTGTAAATGGTCCACTTCAGCTCTTTTCTCATGAAGATTTAGAAGTAAATCAGGCAACAGTAGCATCAGCAGCTGAGCCTACTCACAGACCTTCAAAAAGTCACAATAGGCATGATTTTGAGCCTACATACCATCTTAACACAAGTGAACCATTGTTAGTCCAAGTAAATTAATCCCTATTTTTAGAGGCATTCGTGATCAGAGAACAATACATAGATGTGAATTACACAGTAAAGAAAAAGATATATTGTGTTTACAATCTTTATACAGCTTTCCTCTCTCAACTGTTTAATGTTGTTCCTCATTAACTAGGTTTTCACACCAGGAGAAAAATGGTAAAGAAAGCTCTGCACACAGATTGTAACAGTCATTTCACCCATACTGCTCTTTTTATCTGCAGGATTCAGAGAACTCTACCAAATTAGCAAGACTTAAGTAAAGACAACAGTGACAAATCCACTTCTCCTTATTCCCACTTACAGCAGTGTACATAACTAAGATAAACAATGGGTCCTAACTACATGAGGCATATTTATTTTTAGAAATTAGCTTCAATCTCTGTGCGTTCTGTCCAGTAATATAAAGTGGTTTCATCGGGAAATATTTGTATGTAAGGTGAACTACAGAATGAAGAAAAAGCAAACAGAAGGTTGAACTTAAGTAAATTCTTTAACCATGTTCTCTCAAACATTCTCTCTTTTTAATACTCCTCACTTTTACCATTATAGCTGTCTGTTCACATCTGAATTTTGAATTTGATCAGATCTTTCAATAAGCTTCCTTTTGCTGTCTGCATAAGCTTTAATTTTTAACCTGGATAAACCTCTAGTTCC
This sequence comes from Apteryx rowi, assembly GCF_003343035.1. NCBI lineage: Eukaryota > Metazoa > Chordata > Aves > Apterygiformes > Apterygidae > Apteryx > Apteryx rowi. The sequence goes on along the minus strand of NW_020450208.1, from coordinate 741,373 downwards.
ATTTCTTTATATCTTTCTCCAAATCTGTCAACACTTGCATATTTGATTTTAAACAGAAACTTAATATAGGATTATAAACATTTTAATAGTGCCTTTCTTAAGAGATGAGCTCTAAGAACAGTCTTGTCTTGTGATGGCGCAAGTAATTCACATAAATGAAGTCACAAACACCTTCACTGAGAAAATTGACCAGAGGTCTAAMAGTAAATTTAAAATTTTCATATAAATGAGGTAGAGGTGTGTAAAGCATTTCTTGGTTGTTTTAATACAATGGAAGTGATATTATATCATAGGTAACTTTTATCAAACTTTAGACACATGAAATCTAAATTGTTTATATACTTTTCATATCTAAATTATCAAACTTACATACACAGTTTTGCAATTTCAGGTTCAATACATCTAATTTTATGAGTTTGTGCATATCATTAATAACTTATGCACTGATGCACTGTGTAATACTTTAGATCTGTAGAGTTTTTTCTCACTATTCAGCCACTTTTCTTTATTATATTTTGAAAGCAGCAGACTTGCTTCTGAGAAGTATAAAAGATGCATGGTTTTTTGCTTAATAAGAAAACTGCAGAAAACAATTATAATCATCACTCAGATCATGAGGTTACCCCATAAAGCTTGACAACAACAACAACGTGGAACAGTGGTGGAMTAAGTGTGGTTATTGATAACGTTTCTTAAAAGCTATGGATCATAATATTGGAATTACATCACCTGTAGATTTGTCATGGGAATTCATGTTTTACATCCATAAGCAACAAAAAAGTTCTTTCTAAAATTCAGGGTAAAGAACTGTGTCTTGCCTGCTTCTTTCACTGAGTCCTCTGCATCTGTCTTCAAAGCCAATGCACTGAGGAGTTCCTGGATTTTATTCTCTCCTCTTCTCAAAATTAATGCGAGTCATATAAAACACCTGACACTGGGAATCATTCCTTATATTTAATATATATTCAGCTAGAACAAATGTATGACTCACTTGGCCACATTCCATAGCTGTGCTACCGTACCTGAATAGCTCTGCAGTACTCCACCTTTTGTACATATTGCATGCTTTAAGGCTGTCTAGTGAAACAGATAAATCTGAGCAATTGTGCATTTTGTAATGATTTCTCCTGACATTCTCAATTACATTTTGGAGAGASTTGAGTACAACATTTCCAGCAGTTCCTTCAACCGATAGCATAAGTTTTCTTAAACTGCAACAGAATGCTGTGCAGGATTTATTTGCTGAGCAGTTAACTCTGGTTACACTGTCAAAAGCAGGAAGTGAAATTGCATCAAATTTCACTGGCAGTAATTAATTCTTTATTTTGAAGGGGATTATTAGAAGCCAAATCACAAACAAAGATTAGATTCATATAATCACACTGCAGAAGCATTTCTTTAAGTTTCCTAGAAATTAGTGTGGGATGAAAACCATCATACAAGAAGGCCTCTATATGTCTTTTATAAATATTATTGGGAGCCTCGATAATGTTTTTGGCAACAAGCTAGAAGTTAAAGAAGATATGAAGCCAGGGCTCTGAAACAGCATCTAACAGCAGGCATATTCCTATGTACATAAATACTCCTTATTCATTCCATGGAAGGCTGACTTGCCTGGGCAAAGGAAAATGAGTGTAAAACCTGACATATATTTTGAAAAATCAGAAATCAGCTCCAATATAATTTTTTAATGTTTCCATCAGAAAGTAATTCTTAGGAGAAAGGTGAGAAAAAAGTTACTAAAAAGAGGATTGGCTTTTTTTTTTTTTTAAGCATATGGGCATAATTAAACCCAATGTGGAGAATGGAAGGAGCTCATACTGTATGTGGATTGTTGACTATACACATTTTTAAGTGGCTTGCATGACCGGACTTCTCTGACCCTTTTCTTTTTCATATCTTGCATTATTTTCCTTTTGCTGTACTTCAATTCTTTTCATTTCTCATCTTCCACAGCTTATCCCCATTTCTCACTTATTAGAAGCATTTCATCTTCTTTTTCCCATTCCCCCTTAGCTGCCATCATAAACCCTAAATTACCTACAGTTTTGCTCTCTGCCTTTTCCTTAGACTCTGCTCATCTTTTTCTTGAAAAGTGTAACTCATATTTAAATTCACTTGCAGATGTCAGCAGCTTCTCAAGTTTGTTTCTAATTTTTCTCGGACAGCATATTCTGTTGAACATAAAAATATCTCATCCAGTGGAGGGGCTGTTTATTTACAACACAGAGTTTTGGCCAATCTAGTAAGGACACCCTATATGCGGGAGATGCAGTTTCCTCCTCATTGCAAACAGCTTGGATCTTCTAATATGAAACCAATAAAAGTTATTGTTTTAGCATAGGGCTTAGGTGATCTTATATATTAAGTTATTGAACATGGTGACAAACTGTCCACCGAGCACACCCTGGGCTGCGGGAACAGAGCACTTTCTACATTCTGCTGAATTGTTCCTTCCAGAAGCAGCAATTCATGTCAGTGATTAACAAGAAGCTGGTGCAGATTCAGCACAGTTGGAGGCCAGCAAACTACAAGCTGCAGTGGCAACTGCAGTAAGTGAATTTAAAATTAGATACAGAAAACTTTTAAAGATGGAAGAAGGGGGGGAAGAGAAGAGAAAAGTTCTAAAGCAATGTAACCAGATAAAAAAATATTGCAAGACTTTTTCTACGCCAAATGTCGAGAAGCTTTCTCCAGCAAGTTTTACTCATCCTTAAATAAAATATGTCAAAAACCATGATCTCTGTCTTCAGTGGCAGCAAATTATGCTCATTTTCTTTTTATTTGTTCATTAAAGATCACTTAGTTTAAAATAATTAAAGTATTCTTTGTATAGTTTGTATACAGTCACTAACTGATACAGATTTGCCTTAGAAATAAGTGTTCTTTTGCTATGATAATATTGTTTTAACTGTGTTTGTCTCAGACCATAAGCATCACAACTTTTTGGACAGAGTTAATATATTGCTCCATTCTTCAGTTTTAGAAAAAAGAAATAAAATAAAAAAGCCATAGTAGATGCCATAAAAGAAAGCTTTCAGGATGGTTATTTTCATGTTCATTTGCTTAAACTCCATAATCGATAATACTTTTATTTATAGCTCACATATATTGTCATTGACAATATGTTCATCACATACAGCACTTGATTGTTTGTTCAAAGAAAATTATATGGAAAGACAAGTCCATAACAATCCCCCTGGCCTTGCCCTGATTTCATTCCTGAAGGATGGCATTCCCTGAGATCTTCCAGGAAACTGCAGTATATTTTGTGTGATCACACACGTGAAACTCAGGATCTTATCACCAGTGTATCATGATAATATTTTCATTCATGCATGGAATATACATTAAGAAAACTAAGCACTGTCATTCACTTTATCTTAGCTTCATAGGTATGTTATATGCTGATCACATGCTGTCTCTTTTACCAGGTGTACTGAGAAAAGCACAGTATATCCTGTATCCCAAACACTTTCTTTTCTCCTTTTTTCCTAATGGAGCAATGTACGGTTTTAGCCAAAGAGTAGCTCTCTAACACTAGAACTTAAAATTGACTAAGGAACCTTCATATTAAATACATTTCTGTATCACTTCATTATAAATAGGTACCATTTAGAAAGTATTGCAGTGCAAACTACTTAGAAAGATTAGGTATTATTACATGTATTGAGGCTGGAAAGCAGTTACTCCAAAAAAGAAAATAAGAGAGACTGCACACAACAAGAGTTGCCAGTACAATACTGTGGCCAGCACATCCTTTGAATGCACAAGGGACTATCTAGAAGAGGAGGAGCGAGGTAATACTGTGACTGTAGCTGGTAAATTCCAATGCCAATAGCTAGTCTAGAGCCCAGTTTGAATGCCACACTTCAAAAAGGATGTTGAAAATTTGAAAAAGATTCAGAAAAAAACCACAAGAATGATTCAAGATCTCTCTTCAGTGAGGCACTTAATTATCTCAATCCATGTAATTTATTACAGTAAAGGTTTATGGTATAACTTGATCACAAGCAATGAGTACCTGCAAGCAGAGAAGATTTCTGACAATGGAAGGCACTTTAATCTAATGAATTAGATACAGATGGTTATTATATAGATAAAACAAAATCCAATGGCCAGAAACGGACAGCTAGGTAAATTCAGAAAAGAAGTGCACATTTTAATATTGAGGGGGAATACTAGAACAACTTTTCAAGGAATGTAGCTAATTATCTGCACTTCAAGGACTCTGAATTGATTTTGAGTGTCTCAACTTCACACCATAAAATATGAATTTGCTACGGAAACAACTGTTTAAATTGCAACAGGATGCAATTGTGCAGAGGCTGGACTATGAAGGGTGACTGAGCACTGGAACAGGTTGCCCAGAGAGGCTGTAGAGTCTCCATCCTTGGAGATATTCAAAACCTGACTGGACACAGTCCTGGACAACCTGCTCTAGAGGACCCTTCTTGAGCAGGGGGGTTGGACCAGACAATCTCCAGATATGCCTTCCACCATCAACCATCCTCTGATCCTATGATTCTGTGAAAAAGGTCAATAATGTAGAAAGTCATAAYGGCTTCTGACTTTTAGATCTATGAATCTCTGCAGCCTTATCCTAAAATCATTTATTTACATTTACTGTAAGTGAAATGTAAATATTAAATGTTACTCTTTGATTTGGAATAATTTAATTTCCACTTAGATAGCATAAATGCAAAGCTGCGGAACATTTTACCCATCCTATTCAAGCAGAATTTGTGTGTCAGTAAGTACAAAAAATACAGTAAGTACAATGATTTCTTAAGAACTGGGAGACTGAAAACTTGTGAAGCCTACACTGTACTGTTTTCAGCAGTCTTTGCCTATTGATAGTAGTTATGCAAAGTAATTAATACAGACCTGCGAGAACCCTTGAGATGTCTTAAGGCAGGAGGACTGCCAATTTGTGATAATGTCTTAAATGTTGTTTTCGTTACCTCAAGACCATCTTCCTCTGTCAGACAAAATACAATGGTATTTACTCCTGCCAAACCAATCAGCTTCGTTTTGTTTTCAGAATCTGTGAGGGTTAACTCTGGATTGAAGCTCTTTTAGTCAGACATTATTATCTACTGTATATTTGTATATTACCAAGCAGAGCAAAGTTATCACCTAAGCAGACATCACTTCAAAAGTTCATATAAAAATAGCAATTAAAATTAAAAAGACAGCGACTAGAATGGAAATATCAAAGCCAGGCTATTCCCACTTGTTTTTAACAACCTATGCTGCTGGCCTAGGTTTTGTAAAGTATTTAATATTTACCAGTGTTCTCACAAGAGACCAAGAAATTAAAATATTACAGTTTGAAATTACCTCAAAGGTCATAGATCCATGTCAGCTGCATTTAAAAAAAAATGATGGAAAAACTTACCTATACAAACTGGTGACCTATATTATTTGAATTTTCAATTCAGCACATAAAACAGAAACCAAACTGATTTTTATTTTTAAAAAGCTGACAGATAGATATATTTATTTACTAGCAGAAGCACTGTGGCTTTCTAGTTCCACTGGAGAATAAAGTTCTACTGACAACCTGAAAATTACTGAAAAACAAAGGACTAGAGTGGAAACGCAGACAGCCCATCACTGAGGAGGAGRAAACAGGCCCCACTGTAATGGTAGTCTGCATTCAGCTCGGTGAATGCATTACTTTCTACAAGAGACAACAGTGCTGCATCCCTTTTCCAACTGGCAAAGCTGTGGAAGGAGCTACAGATCCTAGAGCACACCCAGCTAAATATCAATATGCTGATCTCCTCAGCCATGCTGGAGAAAGTCCAGGAACTAGAAGGGAGAGACATACATCTCAGAAGTGCAGCAGTCATCTTTTACAGCTTGGGCTTATGCACACCACTGCCAGACATAATAAATCCAGAGAAAAGAGAGTCTGAGCTAACCCACATAAGGAACCGTTCATTGAACTCATGTAGTCTATACTGCAGGCAATGAGCATGGAAGCTGGCTATTAGGCATGAACTCCACAACTGCCTTGTTAAGTGCCTGTGAGCTCTCGGATGAATGCAAGTCGGGTTGAATTTTTGTGCAAGACTTTTACATCACACTGCCTGGTATTGGATTTTGAATGCTTTGGACTCTATATATTTATGCATTTTTTATAAGTGTTACTTAATATGCAAGTGCTATGAGATTGTACATTAACTGGAGAAAGTGTAATTTATGGGAGATAGTAGCAGTTTTCCCATACTCAGCTAAACTGAAATAGTGAGCTAGCCTTTTATCATGCGACTTATTCACAGCCACCACATAACACAGATCTCTTCGCCCAACAAAATCACAAGTTTTGCAGTCAGCACCCTGTCCACACCTGACAACTTTCTTTGTTCCTTATATTTTTTATTCTCTCACTAAAAAAAAACATTGTAAGGAAAGCAAGATAATACTCTTCATCTTACACTGTTTCACTAGACAGCCAGTTGCCAAATGACAGGTATAAGAATAAATAGAAAAAATGGAAAAGGCCTAAAGGGTTGTGCAAAAGTAACATTTGTTTTCCTTTTTTGGGGTCTAACCATCTCTTCTGTTCCCCCTGTGCTCTGTAGTTACTCTTATAGCCACTATGCAGCATAATTTTTTCTCATCTGTTTATCAGACTCAAATTTCACTGTGACAGGGAATGAACAAATAGATTGCTCCTAATATTAAATCCACTCTCCTAACATAACATAGGATTGAGATGTCTGAGGGAGGACAGTCAGAAAAAAAGCAGAGAGAAAAGTAAAACTAAAGAGTTAAGAGTATGAAAAATTAAGAAAATAATGATCAGACCAAAAGAGGAATGCAGTCACATGAACAAATAACTGAAAGGCTAGGATACCACTGACATTTCAACCTTCTGCTACAGTCTTTCCACCAAAGTGAAAAAAAAAAGTGCTCTTATAGCAAATTTTCCTCTCTGCTTTGTGCTCTAGATAGCCACATTTATTCTAAGGACTGGAAGGAAAACGTACTATGGATAATTCTAAGTTCCCACAAGTTTCAAGAGGAAGTTAAATGCCTTGGGCCTTCATAGCCCAAATRAGCCAAGCTAAATACGAAGGAGAAAAAAAGAATAAAGAAGATTCATCCTTTCTAGGCTGCTGAAGGATACTGCACCCCAAAGGCAGAGGCAGCTTTTGCAGGTATATGAGTACAAGAGGATGGAGTTTGCAAAGCAGTGGATCCCACAGTCTGCCTACTCCACATCCCTTTCAACATGCATATGGTAGGTGGCTGCCTTGCAAATCATACACGTGGCAGCATATATAGTAAATGCTCATTTTGATGCCAAGGAGATTCTGCAACCTGGGGTGGTAACAACTGAATTTAGCTGCTACTTTTTGGTAGGTGCAGTTCTACTGAAAATGGTCATTCAAATTTGGTGCTAGTGAGCAGTGAAAAGGTATCTAATAGATGCAAGTATAAAACAAATGGTCAGGCAGAACCATACATATAAAGCACTGGACAGATAACAAATATATCTTTTTAAAATTATTGTTGATATTATTGAGCAAATCTGTATGAAATTACAAGAAAATGTCACCCTCATAAGACTCATTTGCCACCATAGTGTTCTCCCTCCAGAGGCTGACAAGCATATTGCAAAATGACCAAGTCTCCTCTTTGAAAGCTTTTCTGTCTCCCACTTAAAATTTCTATTCCTTTCCATATTGCTTCTAGGAATGGCTGCTTTTGGATATCACCTCCTAGCCTCCAAGAAATCTTTCTCCTATAGAGCTTTATCACGAGCTGCTTCTTACTTAACCCTTTTTTTTCCCACCTTCTGTGTATCCTTGATAACTGCTTAGTAAAATAATGTTCCAAAATTTATAATCAATAGAATCAGGGCAGAGCTGTACTTTATGACTAGAAATAAAATTACATAGCCAAGGAAAAATTAAATATTATTCAAAAGTTATACTTTCAGGTGATTTTATGCAGCATTTCTCTTTCAACTTGTGAAGTTAGTACCTAAGAGCCTTAAAAAAAATTTTTTTAAAAGCTGCATCCTCCTGACAATTGTATACTTTCTAAACCCAACTCAACAACAACATCAATGAAAGTGGATACTCCATCTGGTCAGATGGTATTCCCTTGCCCTTGCCCAAATAAATTATTTATTTTCTTCAGAATTAAGGAAACCCAAATGGATTGTTTGGGGCTTGTGGTTTTCAGGAAAATTGTGCGAAAACATCATGTTATGTCAGAAACAGTGAGAAACAATCTTGATAGTATCATCTCTGAATATTGCTATCCTTTTAAATTACTGGTGTCTTTGGCATCATCTCAGATATTGCTATCCTTTTATATTACTTGGGTCTTTGGATTTCTCTAGTTGATAATTTCTCTTCTCTCCATACATTGTCCTTTTCCTGTCTTTCATCTCTCTTCATAGGATAAGAAGTGTATTTGCTGTTCAAAGCCTTCTGCTGTCACATATTCTGCAGATATTTTCATCTAAAGCAGTCATAAAAGGCAATATAAATGAAAAAGTAATATGATATATATTTTAGGGAACACATTTACAGTACATACTAGTGGCAATTTTACATAAACTGGATCTTCCTTCCTCAGTGCATACTTCCTAGTTTCCTACTGTGACTGTGTTTACTCTGTAAGTTACTTTGGATCCTATTGATGCAATTCTACATTAGCAGCAAAACCAGTGAGAAAATGAAAGGTAATCTTGCTAGTAGTGAAAGAAACACTAGTTTTTAAAATGTCAACTTCAAGGAATATGGTGAATTGATATTTATGTCAGGGTGGTATTTTGTCAGGTGAGATAAGTTGAATGTAAATGACAACAGCTCAAAAGAAACTACATCATTCTCCAGACTAAAATAATATAAATTAATTAAAGGTAATTTTGTTTCACAGTGATATTGATGTATTGCATAAATTAATGTCTTTTGTTAATAGATGCTGGATATCCAAAAAAGTCTACCTTTTCCTGATAAATTAAAATGAATCAGTACCAAAGGTCACTGCCATCTGCCAAATACTACTACATCATTTTAGCTCATAAGAAAGGATCATTCTGGTACCTCTGACATGTCAGAGTGGTAGTATCACTGGAAGAAAAATACAGACAAAATCAGTGTTCAAAGGATTTGCAAAAACAACAACCGAAAAAAAAACAGGAAACCAAGAAACCCCCCACTAAGATTAAGCATTATATTCAGCATGCTACAGCAGCTCCAACTAACAGTAGCGCCTGCAACGCTTGCTTTGGTGCGTATGTTTTTTCCAAAAGTCATTTTGGCCCTGGCAACATGTTCTTAGTCTCTGTTGTTTTTGTTTCTTTGAAAGTGCAAGAATGGTATGTTATGATTGATATATATCCTGACACTGCCACTCTGAACCAAATCATTCTTGTTTTCAGGATCTGTGAATATCATCTGACCGTCACAAGAATTCATTTTAAAAAATGATGAGCGTTATGTTGGGCTTCTCATTAGCAGCATGGATGCAAGCAGCATTACAAAGGCAAGAAAATGAAACTACATGTTGCAATCTGTTCCTCACATAGGTCGTTCTCTTTGATCCCCACTGGAAAGTATTTACTGTTACCCAGGGTGTATAACAAGCAGTTATACCAACAGAGTCAAGCCTTATGACACAGTGGAATTCAGCACTGGCATTTGTATCTACAAGACACAAAGATCCATTGTGCTCATTATAGGCCAAGTTCCAAGCTTATATTTTTCATTACCTGTGCTTGAATAAAGACCTAGGTGTTAAGGTTGGTTTGTTTTCTGAAGAAGGTAAAAACCAGAAAGTACTAACATTTTTCAGTAAGAAAGTTACAGAAGATAGACAAGCTTGAGGGTTTTCACTATTGCTGAGTCAAAGCACAGAATTCAAACTCCCAGATTTTCCCTAAGTATTTAAAGAACTTGAAGTTCATGGAAGTTGTTAAATGCTCAGTGTTTACTACAAGGTATCTGAAAGTGGATCTAGAAGGCTTCTGTTAGGCTCTTACTATTAAAAAACAAAAAAACAAACACACACTACTGTTCTTGCTTAGAAAAAATATTATCATCAGAAAATAACTTTGCAGATGGCACTTACCCTAGCAGTAGCAGTTCTGAGTGAGCTGTTGTCTTCCTTCTGAAGGGTAACGTAAGGTTTGAAACCCAAAGAACTATTACCACAAAAATTCTCACCAGACATGACTAAAAGGTCAAAAAAACATTTATCATCAGGATATTTTGTGGCCAAATAATACTCCTGCCTTCGAATTATTTTCTGCTACTTACGAACCAGTTTGATGCTAATCTCAGATGACTCCAATGACTGAATCCTCTTTCTTCTCCTCCTAAGCTGTCTGACAAAAATCTCAATTTGGTGATGCTTATATACTTAATAGCAGCAATGAGATCTCTGGATAGCTGTTCTGTCAACAGTTATCCAACTTATACCCAGTTCTTACAGTACACCTACAGAATTGTTATTTCTCAGTTTCTCTTCCCTTAAAGGATCAAGTTATATGCTCCAGCACAATCCTTAATCTGCTCATCTCCAATATTAAAATGGGATGTAAAATAGGTCACCTATTCACATATTCATGACTGTTTAAAGCCTGTCAATCTCTCTCATACAAACCTACCTAATTTTCCTGCATGCAGTTCATTTTAATGGAATATTATCTATCAAACCATAGTTGTACAGTATTTTTTATTCCCTTTGTTAAAGGAACTTGGGAATTTAACAGTGTTTTCTTTTAGTTATGACTAAAATTTTCACCCATCATTCATCATCACCTCAGTCTGTTTTTCTTTTATGAAAAGTGATTGTATAAAAAACTTGCAACAATACAATCCCGCAGGCTTGAATTTTCTTGCATAGAATTATTGATAAGAACAGTGTAACATGTCCTTCTGATGAAACATGTTTTTTCAAAAACCGTGCTTATGCATTTACTAGTAATGATAAAAAATGCCAGGAGCTGTATTTCTTATGCCTCCGTGTAAAGAATGAACTGCCTCAAGGCTAAATATTTCCTACAAAATGTCTTCCCCTCTGGAAAGTGGCAACCTTTTTATGCTAATGATTAAAAATATTCTGTGGATCTATTCTTGTATTTTGGGGGAGGAAAACATATTTTCTTTTTTTTCTTTGCACATTACCATACTTCATTCATAAAGATACCTGTAATGAAGCAAGTATGCTATAAATCACACCAGGGTAATAATCCAGAATAATTTCTAGAACATCAAGGGAATAGTCCATTATGTTAAGGCAAAAAATGGCAAAATGTTCTATATGATGGCAAGAGTTAAAGCTAGTATGGAACCAAAGACTCACAGTTTTTCAATCAACCTTAACTATAGTGTTGCTTTCAACAGATCTAAGACACTTTTTGACCCTTTGCCAAATATGCAATGTGAATTCATATCTAACCTCCCGAATTAACGTCTAATAGCCTACCAAAGTTTCCCCACATCAGAATTAAAGATGCTCATGTAGAATGAAGATGTCACTAGATGTGTATGGATTGCTGTTATATCCCGATGGATGCATACACAGAACTTCACAAATTCCCATTTATCATCATAAGATGTTTTTTCATCTGTGGTTGACAGCAGAAGGGCTAAATGTAATTATCATCACTATATTGAGATCAAATCAAATAGCTAGTTTTGCTCATATCAAAGTCAATATTACTTCATTTTTAAATAAGAGTTTTCATGACAAGTTCTCTTATTAAATTCATCACATAATGTATCTGCTCAGAAGAGAAAGTGTCCTCTCCTAAACGCCACTTTCTATACCACAACTTAATAGTAACTGTGATGGTTCTACATAGAACCACCTCTTTTGGCAGAGCCAAAAGAATCCACACATCTGCTTGCAGTTTTTGCCACATTGTGAATGAGTGATATGGTTAGCCATAGGGAGAGCAAGCATTATGTAAAATATTCAACAAAATATATTAAAAATCAGTTCTTGATAATGCTATTGGCCAATTCCCAAGCACAGACTTAACCTCTGTACGTTAAGGGCCTTTCCCAACCATCATGCAAATTAACAGAAAAATATTTCCCTGTAGTAAGAACTCATTTACAGAATTAGCATCCTTGCATATTACAGAATATGTCTTCTGCTGCTATCAAAACTCATTATGCAACAAAAGCTGGAGTCAAACCTGTTAGTCTTATTGAATCAGCATTTTCCAACAGAACTCTATCCCATCTGAAAGTTTTTGACCAGATCTAATTATACTTATCTTCTTTGCAAAGGCCTTTTGCGAGTTACAGATGAAAAGCACAATATTAGAACTGCCTGTTATTGCTATTCAATTCTATTTACCTTTTCTCTAAGGCTGTGGGACAAGAAAGCAGGKTAGTTTAGCTATTAAGCAGTACATTCATATGCCTAGGGAAGAACTGAATTCAGCTGTGGCCTCACACACTGCAACCATAATGCAAACTGCAATCAAAAGTTGAGCAGTTGAAGGTAAGGATGATCCAGCGGTTAAAGTCACTGGCCAACAACCTGAACCTTCACCACTTCCCATTCTGCCAGTTTCCTGCACGACCTCATTCAGCTCACTTAAGCTACAGCAGTCTGCATCACGCACCTCAGTGTACAGCAGGATGTCCAAGATGGTTAATTCTTGCATCTGTAGCACCACATGGGCACACCAGTTCAGATGGCCATGCTGCGCTCCCAGCTCCAGAACTAGCCTGCACAGAACCAGCTCCGCTTTTCTGCAACCACAGTATAAACAGGCAATCTATCTCCCAGAAATATTGATAGCTGTACTTACCTATTTTCCTAGTGTTACAGTAAAAAAAACCCTTTAGAGGAGCTCTATTATTAAAACTGTTTTCCATACCAGTTCATAAAGTAAGGAGAACATAGGACTGAAAATATCCAGTTTCCCATTTTTGATACACAAATACAATCCTATGCCATTTGTTAGCTCAGCTTCCTGAATCTTTCAAGAGTTTTGCTTCTGTCATCATTATGGTCTCTTAATAAAATATTCACTTATGGAAGGTGGAGTTCTTTTCCTAATTCACAACATTTATTTCTGACTTTGAAGAGTCAAGGGCCAAGATGCTGTTATCAGAACTGATCTAACAAACACTTACACCAGAATAACTAAATTGCAGTAGGGTTTTTTTCTCTTTACAGAATACGACTTCTACTGAGATATTTTTAAGCAGTTACTCCCTAGGATGCATATTCCTTCTACACTGTATTTCATTTATGTGCAAATGACTAAATCTATTTAATTATTTACCTATTTAGTTGAAACATATTATCATTTCAAACATGTTAGAACCATAATATTTGTTGCTCATTTACAAAGTTTTTCTCTATGGGACATCAAAGTTGACTGTATTTTGGTATCTAAATAAATCCATCTACTAAAACCATTGACTTTTTATGGGCAAAAGAGCAAGAAAAAATGGATTATGGTATTCATTTTAAATAGATAAATTTTAGCTACTGTTGTTTTATATATTCCATTTTGCCCAAGCACTATCCAACATCTTCCAAGAATGTATTTTCCAAGGACTCTGAAGGAATTATTTTCTTTCTTTTTTTGTATAGGGTGCTGAACATAGACCAATAACTCATTCCAGGCTGCTGAAATTTAATATTACTGAAGTGCAATACTGTGTAAAGCTTGGCAGCGGCAACCATTTGCAGGGTTTTCAGCTTGATATCTTGGCCAAAATCCAACTAGGTCAGCAATTACTAGGCCTTCAGAAACCTTTCTGTAACAATACAGAAACAACATAGGTGTGTGAATGTTTCAGAAATGCTGGGCCTAGCCTCAGGCCAAACCTCCACATTTCCTCAGCAGACCTGCTTTCCTCATTCTGGTTTCTACTCCATATCAAGCCTCCACAATGCATAGATACTCCCCTATACTGGTATCTTCAGGGTTTGTCTTTCAGACGAGGAGCCAGCTGGTTTGGKCCTTCATCCTGAGCATGGAGGAAAGCATACCTGACCACTCAGCTCTGGTAATACACTTTGATCTTGACCAAAGGCTGAATTTCTGACAGAGACATTCAGGGAGCCCTGCTCCAATGAAAAAACATTCTGAGATCATTAAACTTATTATTCAACTTACCACTCCTCTCTAGCAGTGGAAAAACTCAAGATAAGAAAAGTCTTGCCAAATAGTAGGTGCAATATTTCCATCTGGGTTATATGATAAAGCTTTCAGAAGCCCATAGGATAGGGCCACACAGCAATTCCTGCTGCACAGATGATCTCTACTGTTCAGCAACTCCAGTTGCAGCTGTCTGTTTTCCAGTTACCTGATGCAAAACCAAAAGCTCTTGAGCATACTTCATAATGTGAAGAAAGTTAAAAATAGCAAATGAAGCAAATGAAGGCACATTTTATTATAGGGCAGTTTAAAGTACTCACTTCGTAACATGAAGTCTAGGAGACTGCAGTCTTAAATATTGATTTTGTATTCATTGTCATTGACAGAAGCAATTTTGTTTTTGCTGAATGTAATAAATATGACTTTAAACAGAATAAGGCCCTTTCAGCATGAAATTTTGCATCTAACTGTTTATAAGCCTGAAATTAAAACTGCTAGAATTGGGGGAAAAAAAATAACCAAGGGGGTTTTCAAAAATTTAAAACTCTATCATGCATAAATGGAGCTCATCAGAGGAAGTAATTTCCCTGCAGAAAACACTCCATCTTTTGTTTTATGTAAGTTAGCAASATGAATATTTTATTCTTAGTAAAACCGCCTTTACCCCTTCTCATTTCATAGCTTTGCTTGGTGCCTCAGATAAATAGGCCTTTTTTTTTTTTTTCCTCTTTGCTGTTCAAGCCTATTGCAATTACAAGTTTTGCCGTAGCTCAGGAGATATTAGAGTTTGGGATTTGGCTTCAACAGCAACTATATCCTTTGTCCCTGTCTAACATCCATTCTAGAAAGTGAAAGTTCTAGAAATGGGAATTAAGGGCAACACACTGCAGGGTAATTATTCCCAAGATATCCTTCATCATTTGGAAGGTATGGCTGTCATTCTCCTCAGGTAATTTAGGTTTTGCTCAAAACTGACTGCTTGCAGCCTGGGCAAAATTTTACAGCTACAAATAATGTAATGAAAACACCTACACTGTACATACGAACCACAATAAAACAATGGCCTAAATGAATACCAAACTGAATTTACTAGAGAGATGTATTTCAACTTCAGGGTGAGAATAATAAAAAGAATCAGTAGGGTGAATAACATACTGCATTGCTGGGAAGCTTTGCCCAAATCTGTGAGCAAAATAGCCTACGCAAGAATACAGACCCTATACGAAATTGTATTTTAAATTACTTCCATCTTGAGAAGCTTAAAAGTAACTTTTTCAATCAAGTTGAAAATTTGGGGAAGATAGGCTATTTGACCTATATGCAGTTCTATTATGATTGTAAATTCTCCTCTTTGAGAGCAATTTTATTTTTAATTTTGTTGCTTGGAATGTGATAGCTTGAGCGACTGATTTTCTCACTTAGTGTTGTTGTAGTCATTTTTATAGCTTATTTTTTTTTAGGTTGAACATTTCCAAAAAAGCGGTTGCACCATGTTATCAGATATCCCACCTAAACAGGAATATACCTTCTCCTTCAAACATTATCTTCTGCAGGGATTTTTTGAACTGCAGGGAGTGAGCAGGGGCTGATGTAYCCTTGGTGCCCTACAAGACATTTAACACAAGGCTAGAGCGCCTCTGAACTACCTGAGTGTCTGAGTGGCAGAGGGAAGCACTGCTTGATGATACTAGTTCAGGACAGCATTATTAATACAATAGTGCCCCTGGCTAATTTAGCTTTGCCACTCCAGACTAAATTACTCAGGCTTAATAACTCTGAGACAGATTCATGCCATTCCCAGTGCCAAAGTTGAAGTGCTCACTCTTGGACCTACATACAGAGTTTATATTGCACAGGATATGCAAACCATGCCTTTCAGTCTCTGCTGTATTTAGAAGCCTGATTACTGAGAAAAAAAAAAGAATTGAATTTATTTTGGCTAAGGAAGACCTAATTTTAACTTAGCTGCAAGGCAGACCACAAGCATACCTTGTCAAAAGTTCACACAGGAAGACTCTGCAAGATAAAACAAAGTAACTTTCCAACTGCAAGACCTTAAGTCAACACCAAAAAGTTTTGCCTTCTTGGTCAAAAATCACCACAGGAAGACTTATATTCCAGAACACCTGAATCAAATCAAGCACTTAGGAAAAGACCAGCCTTTGACCAATTTGTGCCAGTACTTAGAAAACATCTGGTAGCAGGAGGCATTGTATGAAAAGATCAATCTCTGAGCTCACTGGTGAAGGTCCAAGTTTCTATTCTGCTGATGTCCAGAAGACTGTGAGATCTGATAAGTTTCAAAATCTTTTTCTTCTCAGCTATCCACATGATGTCTTTATCCCCTATGAGAAATCTAAGGGGTTTTTTAATTGTTTAATTTGAGCATATGAAAGTGTCTGTGTAAATGAGCACTCAAAATTCCCGCAAAGATGACATCAGAGAGTATTCCCTGCTTAAAAAGACTAAAAATAGTCATAAAGACATGCATTGATATTTGTTCTCTGTCCTATACTTAAAGATCTACAGACACAAGAAGCCTGTCACTTGTGATTATTAGCAAAAAAGAACAGTCAAATTTCATCTTTTACTGGCGCCATTAGAGTTTGTCAACATAGAACAGGGAAATTTTAAGATTTACTTGGTCTTAGTTTTGCAGTAGTTCATACCTGAGTTATTGCCCATCCTCTCTGAACCCTTTTCAGACTTAAGGAATGAATATCTGATCATGTAATTTAACTCTGCCATTGATGTTGTAATTAACATATTGATTTGACCTAATCTGTTAATTGCTGCTTCATTTTTACTCCAGTTTATTACTGAAATTTATTGCATGTTTTCTTTATTTAATCTTACGAGGTCCCAACTCAGTATCTATAAAAATATACTGAGTTATATTTCCTATGATATTCCACGTGGACCTAAAATTGTTACAGATATTGATGGACATTTGCTAGTACGCCTCACGCCTCTAACTTTTCACCTCTCCATCTACCAATTTGTCTTTGATTCTCTCACTGTCCTTAACCTGATTAGCAGCCCCAGGGATTGTGAAATCTACTTCACTGGAAACAGCAGGAGTGCTATATAAATGCCTAATCACCCATCATTTAAAAATTTCAGTAGAAAGAAGAAGCAAGTTGGCTAGAAAATATACCAGAAAACAGCTGTCTCTTCCACATCAAAGCCATGTAAAACAGTCATAACTGGGGGAGGTCAGTCCTATGAAAGATGCTGAGGATATTCCAGAACCTCAATCCTGACTGCTGATGACAAAAGTAACAGTTGATGACATTTATAAATTAATTAGTAAATGTTGTGTAGAACAAGCAGTTTGTGTTCCTTTAGAYAGTCTGTGAGCTTTCTAGCAGTCCTTAGTGTCTCCCATAATTCAAAAACTGCCAAGGCTTTAAGGTCGACTGTCTTCCCACTCTGCAGTGGGAGAAGTTGAACTGGGGCTACAAATCTAATTTTCTAATTGCAAACACAGTGAAAAAAGAAATATTACATTCATTTTTTTTTCAAATAGTAGAAGGAACCTTTTTCAGCTTAAGATCCTAGACAGAGAAGCATTAAACAGCCAAACATCATTTATGGCTGAAGTTGCTGTATTAGCTTGCTTTTAAAGACAACCCTATATACAGGGCAAATTGTCAGTGATCATAAACTCTGGCACAGCAGCGCTTTTTGACAGATATGATTTTCTAGTTCCTTTATACTCTGATTTCTGTGTTGCACTGCCCTTTAAAAATACAGCCATAAATCACTGCTATTTCCTATATATTAATGTAAAATATAACAAAAGAATGGCATAACTCATATAAATAGAATGTTATGCTAATGCTCAAATCTCTCACTGAAAGCAACAGAGTTTAACTTTGAAACAAGGTTGTTACTCATCTTGTCCATTAAACCATATTTCAAAAAATACAGTTTAGTTTTATTATCAGGCTCATATCACTTTATTCTCATGACCTGTTATAACATTGCATTTAACAACAAATAATTCATACAGCCTTTTAACTGTGTTGTTCTGAATGTAAATATTGGATGGCTAGAAGCTAATGCAAGGAAATAATTTTTCTAAGGAGTTGGATTATTTACTAATTGTTTATTATAAAGGTATTCTCTTGCCAGAAATCAAGACTTAAAATGCCACCTTCTTCAAGGCTTTAATGTTATTTGGATCTCTGAAACATTTATTTTTAATTTCACAGTAGTGTCACAATTCAAGTGGTACACCAGTCAATTGTTGATTTATTTTCTTTCAGGCAACATGCAAATAATCTCTTAAAAGGTTTGCTTACAACCCTCATGTTCAAGTTGATATATATATGCAGTGAATAAATCAAAAGTCATCCATAAATGACTTCTTAAGGCCCTCCTGAATTTAAAAATTCTATTCACAATTTTAACAAATTATTTGAAAAATCTCATATCAGAAGTAACTGAAAGGAAACTCATTAATGACCTTGGGCCATTCACAGTATAGGGGCTGATGGGGAAATTAGCATCTACAGCGCCCTCCTGCTTCTTTTGAGCTAGCCTATAGAAGCTCCTTCTTGGCTGTGAAGACACTTCTGCAAGCCAGTTCTTCTAAATTACCTGGGAACTAACAGGCCCACTGAGTAGTCCAGAAACTACAGAGACCTCAGAAGCTGTCTTTGTCAGAGACCTCACTTTCTCACTAACAATTTTAAAAGCATCTCTTAAAATCTATTCATTTTCTTTTCCATTTGCTGTGGTCAGAGGCTGCTACACCCTAAGCATGAAATCATGAGATGCTGGACTTCAGGTATGTATAGATACCAAGTCTTAGCTCAGTGTTGTCCTGCAGCAAAAAGAGGGAGCAACCAAATCAGATTTTCACAGGCTCAGGAAACCAGATTGATTTGCTGGGATGCCCACTCCAAATTCATGGTCCCCAGACCATCCAGACTGACCCATGCTGGAAGAAATTACAGCTCCCGGCTGGCTCCCAGTTTCTCATTTCAATAGAAAGGAAAGGCAGGCACACGGGAGAAGAACTGGTGTCTCCTGGTTGGGCACCGTGACGTGGAGGGGGTGTTGCTGCAACAGACTTGCTCAGGCAGCTCAGAGTTAGGGTGAGGGTTAGCGGTTCGTCTGCAACTGGCAATTTCACTTCCCACCAATGCTCTTTGTAAGCCCCCAGCTGAGCCAGCTCAATACTTGTGTGTTGCCTGACGGCCAAAGGGAAACAATAGCCTAGATTTTCAGAAGTCACCAAGCAGGTCAGCTTCAGGACTAGACTACAATGTGTAACCATAGTCAAGCTGGCTACAGGGCAGGTTTAACAAGTTTGAACAGCCTCCTGAGGTACCTTGAACTAGACTTCCATAAGAGAGAACAACAGCTAAGAAGGAGACATATATATGTGTCTATAAAGCATATACCTAAAGAAAATTGTATCTGTGTGTGTGTGGGGGGGTTAACAGAAATTTTTCAAAATGTAGTATTTTGCTAGAGCAAATTGCAATAACAGTTGTTTTCCAATAGTACAATGTTTTCTCAAATTGTCAGTGAACCTTCACGATGTATCAGGATGAGCTTGGTCTTTCAAGCTTTGTCTTTCAAATAAAACAAAGAATGGAGAGTTATAAGATTTGGATTTTTCTAGCATCTCTTTTTGAGCATATTAAGAAAATTTATCTAATTTTCAAGCAGTTTCAATATTTGTTTCATTGGTGCCTTGTGAGATAAATTTATTATTTGCAAGAGTCACTAACACCTGACAGCAACGTGCTTCACAGGAGGATATTTTTAAAAAGCTGGTCAGCACATCTTAAAATTATTATTTGCATCACAGACAAATATTTCAAATATTTCATGTTTCTAACACTTTCCTGCAGCTCTAAAAACACTCAAAGCCTAATTCTGTTCTCACTGAAGTCAATTACATTTTGGCAATTATGTCGATATAAACAGGATAGGGTCTTAATGTAAAAATGCTGTAATGAACACAAGGTATTGCGAGATAAATGGTTTTTGGATTCCAAATCATCTTGAATCAAATTAATCCCTAGTAAATTATTTTTTCCAGTTTAAAAAGCCTGTTAACTCTGTGTCTAACGGACTAAAATTGGTCTTTAGATCTATATATACCTAATTAGCTATTCATTTTATTTTTAGAATCAATTAATTCGCTTTATGAAAAATGCTAGTGTTTTCCCAAGCATCTTTCATCCAAGACAACATTTTCTTTTATACAAGTTGTTGTCTATTTGGAAATGTAATTATCTTTATAAAAAGATAGATTAATGTTTGATGGCCCAGCCTGATTAAATTTTACCTCTTATAGGAAGGAGAAAAAATTATTACAAAAACTATGCAAATAATTTGTTAGGTTTTTTTTAAGAGGACATTATTATTTTGTATAATGTATTTTCTAATGAAGTCAAGATGTAGCTTCTCAGCAATTTATTCCAGATTACAGTTAACTTTATAACTTTGACCTTCTATTTCCACGAACATTGAAACTGTACTCTGAAAATCAAATTAGAATTTGGAGTTTACTGACCAGGAAGATTGTATCAGGAAAACTCAGCCTCTCATATCTTTGCAGGAATAAAGTTAATGAGTGTTAGAGCCTCGGCAAAGCTAATTCATCTACAAATTAATAATCATAGATGAATGATTGCATTTATTTATTATAACATTTACTCAATCCTTACTTTGATCTTTATTATAAGTAAGAAATTGTACTAATGATTCTTTCAGAATCACACAAGTGGAAAACAGCCATTCAACACTCAGCAGCATGAAAATATGCTGTCTAAAACAGGCTCTTATTTCTTTATTTTTCTTATTCTTTTTTCTTCATTTTCTCTCAATGTCTATTGTTGTACAAGAAAAATCCTTAAGTTTGATAAACTTCAGTACCTTATTTTTCAGATATTCATGACCACATGCAGTTGGGAAATACATGTTTAAAATGACATAGTCAGTAATGCTCTACTTATTATATACTATTATATGCTATATAAATACTATACTTAGTATTGCTCTACTTATATCTTTCAGACAGGCAGAAGTATTTGCCTTTTCATCACACATGGGAATAATTAATCTTTTTCAGGGCAATATAATAAGTATATCCAAAACATGCAATGTTCTACATTTGATACTGTACATTCTTATCCAAACAGATTAGTGTTTGTTTTGATAAACCAATCTGTAAGGAAAAATGAAATTTCAGCTACTATAAAGTTTCCATTACTGCGTCTCAATATGCAGTACAAAAGCTCAGAAATATTAAGTCAGACAAAACTTGCAGCAGCTAAACTCATGTTAAAACAAGTTCCGCCCACTCAGAATTTGCTGAGAGAGTAGCCATGAGCCAAGGAAAGGATTTCTGATTTTTTTCCCATTCTTCTTATCACTAAACTCTTAATAACTGAGTGCAACAGAAAGCTTTTGCTTCCTTCTGCAATAGCTATCTCAACACTATCAAACAGCTAGCTAATATAGAACCTTAGCAGTGACCTCCAATGTTTTTGTATCAAGTCCCTTAGCAGCCCAGCACATCTATCACACTTCCCATGCCTTGTCTCCATCCTACCAAGACAAACGTGCAGATAGGAGAGGTATCTCCTTCTTCTRGAGCTGAGTACCAGCATTCACAAAGCACTAGATTTGTCATCAAATGAAGAACCAGCAGCTTTGCTTCAAGAAATGTAAAATGGACATACCATGCAGTTTTATCCCTCTGTTCGAGAATCCTGAGGCATTGCCAAGGTTTCAGACTCACTGTGCACAGTGAGCTTACAGTATATTTATGTTAGTACTGATGTCTGGGGGTGACCACTGAAAGTATTCTGTACTTGTAAATATTTCTGACCTGGTAATCCAAACCCATGTCTAACATCCATATTCCATGGGTTCGTTAGGCCTCTGCTGTTTCCAATACATTTTTATCTTTAAAACGTTTTTAAGTTTGATGTTGTAACTGAATGGTATCACACAACCATCACGCTCCTGTTCCACCACAGCTCAATTTAGTGATTCCTTGCATTACCAACTGCATCTCTCCAACAGGATGACTGCTATGTGGTAGAAGCTCATCAGTAACTGTTTGAATGGGGTGTCTTCACCCTGCAATAGTGCAGAGCATGCAGGATGGCATCATTCTAAGAACTAAATGTCACACTAGAGTGAGACATTTTGCTGTTCTTTCCATTCCCTGAGTGAATCCATCTCCCTGCAACTATACCCTGAAGTTCTCATATTGAATTGCTGACTGTTCCCATAATGTTCTTTTGTTGATCTTTGAGTATTTGAATTATAATACTGTAAATAGCAAAGAATAAAGGCAGAAGAAGTGTCAAACCACACTGTGCTAGCAAAAAACTGAATTGTTCACTAGTTAGAGAAAGTGTTATTAAAGACTGAGAATAAATAAGAAAAACCCACACATCCATCCAACCTTTCATCTGGGTTTGAAAGGTTTCACATTTCTGCATTATCTGAGCACTCCTGAGTGTCAACTGCAACCCTTTTTTCTCCTTCTGCCTAACTTACGGAAGAAACTGCTGGATTAATTTGCAGTTTGATACATATGGACACAGAACTCCCCAAACAAGAGTTGAATGCTCTAGCGGTACATTTAGTTCTAACCATATAAAACGAACTCTACTCCCATTCTTCCATATTCTTCCTTTCCTCCATTTCACAAATGGATTGCAGACAAGGATTGTTTCTTCTCCAGTATGTACTGTAGTAAGCACACAAAGAATTCAATCCCATTTGGAAAACTCAGGCACTACTAACTTTTGGATTTTAAGYCTTCACTGCCAAAACTTCCTTCCAAGCTTTCAAAATTCCAGCTACTGTGGCTACCACTCCTTCTTGTTCAAGTTGCCTAACACAAAATCCAAATAATCTAGTAACTTTGCTGTCAAAACTGCTGGAGTTTCTTCTTCTGCCAGCTGACTGGGCAGCAGAGAATGGCTGAACCACAAGTTTTTCCACAGCAATACAGCTATTCAAAATAAAGTTACCAAAGTTTAAAGCACTTAAAGCAGAAGGATTTTCTTTYTTTTATTATTAACGTCCTTGTCAATTAAACAACATCACATTGCTCTCTGTTTGCTATCACTTATATACCTAGAGACATGACATTTCACTAGAATGTATTTAGTTCTGCCTAGACTAACATGAGGAAGACCGAGCCAATGGTTCAGAAGACAGAACATCTGATAACATAGACAAGGGTACAAGCACTTGCAATTTGTCTTTCACAGTCACCTTGATAATCAAGTGACTCTGTCTTTGGAGTGGCTCTGACATCTTCTTGTTTCAGTTCTGTACTATGTGCTCCACAGATTTCCAGTGACAATATTTGCCAACATATTGACATAATGTAACCATGATGGGTTTACATCATCAAGTTCTCTAAAGAGCGTTTCATCTGATGCTGCAACATCATGTCTGTGGATTCACAGTGACATGCTCAGGAGATTGTCATTATCACAAAGCCTACTACAGTGATTAAGAAATTTACAGCACTACAAAAAATGTAATAAGGAAAATTTACAGAAAATATTTTCTTCCTCCCCCCCCCTTTTTTTTTTTAACTTAACTATTTTCAAGCAGAAACACCTTACCATTATTGCGCAGGTTAGTCATCTCAGAATGGGACTTCCAAGATGCACCATTCATAGAGAGTTTCTTCAGGTAGCTAATCAGAAATGCCAGAGAGAAAAACACACTTCAGTACTTTTATTATCTGAACTAGAATTCCTTTCTCTTCTAATGATTTACAACCCTGACCAGTTTATTCCAGTCAAACATGTATGTGCTTTTTCTTTTAAAATTAAACAGGGGTGATACTTTTCCCTTAAGGATGACAAAGGGAAAGCTCAACCTTTTGACTATACCTTACTTATAAAATTCACCCAGGACATGGGAAACCCCTGCTAAAATCCCTTCTCTCACTGAAACAGATTCAGGGGGTAGTTGTTTTTTCAGGCAAAGCAAGGAAGTTAAACAAATTAACCCACACCCTGTTGAATAGTCTTATCCCTGTATAAGGTGTAGGCTCAAAGGGGTAAGGAAGGGGTGGTGAAAGGCACTCCTAGCATGCTTGCCTTCTTTGGAGGCTCTGTTGGAGGGGAAAAAATGGTCCCTCAGGCACAATCTGAGCAGATTTGCTGGATATGCCTTGTCAGGTGAGATAGGTGGAGTTTATTTCATGTGTGCATACTGATTTGCTTCAAGACATGACGACTGAAGTTTCTCCTGAGTAAACCCAAAAGCAGAACTTCAGACATTCAGACTAGAGAACTTTTAGTCAGAAACTGCCATGCACAGCTATGCATCACCTGAACAAGGGTTTTCATTTCCTTCTAAGGGTCATAATTTCAGATGTAGGAGACGAAAGCAAGGTTAGGCAGGACTTAAGCATTTAAGCCATTTTTGTAGCACAAGCTCTAATTGCCTATAAATCATTTTGTGTTATCTGCTTGGCGCACAGAGTTCGTCTATAAATATATAACTGTTTTAAAACCCATATTTCTGCCTGGCATTGAATCAATTAAAATGGATATATGGCACAGAGTTTTCTAATTGTTTGCTTTAAAGTTCTAGATTCAGAAGAAAATATTTTTAAGTGGGGTGTTGGTTTGGGGGGGGGGTTCTTTTGAAAAATCAGTCTGCTTCTAAGCATTTAGCTTTTGTGAGAAGATGCAGTCTAACAGCTTAGGAATAGAAGTCACATGAACACCACTTTTCTTAAGTTGTATTAAGGTCATCTCAGCTGGATGTATAGCAATAATAGCACTGGCTTTAAAAGTATTTATTTCCTTTCACAAAAAATAAGAGAAATTTACACACTGTCCTCAGTTATGTTCAGTTAATCTGTATAGCCATAAAAAGCAAGTATCTTGTATGTGTTTGCCACCTTGCTGGGACAGAAACTAGTAGTACTCAACTGATACATCTCCTGCTTTGTGCCTGCATGCAAAATAATCAGCTAGTAAGGTGTTTTATCCAGAAAAGTGGTATATCAATAGTTGCCAACCTTTTCTTCCTTCCTTGGAATTTATGGAAGATCATAGTAATAATTTATCGCACTGTGACTGAGAGTCCATCATGTATTAGAGCTCATCTCTTCTGTGATTTAAAACCACCTACACAAGTGCTTCAGAGCTATTTCTGAGATTCCCTGAGCTGTTTTGGTTTGTATGAATCATGAAGCCAGTGAAAGTTTTATAAAGTTTCACTGTTCTTAATTTTTTTATATCTAAAACAAGAGAGAGTTCTACCCTGGGTCTTTTGGGGATACATGGAGAGGAACACAGCTGAACCGTTTGGGTCAACACAGGTTTCCTACTGCCCTTTACTTCAGTGCAACACCAGGTTGAGCACATTGGCCCCACGGCCATGCACACTGTTCTGGGCTGCCTTAGGAGTTCACATTAGCTTGCAATGGAGGAGCAGGATGAGGTGGATTTTAGACACATTCAGCGGCCACAGGGCACAATTGAGGACTAGTCAGTCACAAAAGGAGTTTTGAGCATGAAATAAAGCACCCTCAAAAGGACAGAAGTCTACTCCCAGAAACACTATGCATCGCAGTATAGCTGGAGAGTCCTCAATGGTGGGAGCACAACAGGGGTGAGTAAATCTA
This sequence comes from Apteryx rowi, assembly GCF_003343035.1. Taxonomy (NCBI): domain Eukaryota; kingdom Metazoa; phylum Chordata; class Aves; order Apterygiformes; family Apterygidae; genus Apteryx; species Apteryx rowi. The sequence goes on along the minus strand of NW_020450208.1, from coordinate 715,619 downwards.
CTCAATTTAACATAGGTAAGAGTCTGCGATCTGGAGTCAGATCCCAGGAAGGGTCCTAGCATCACCAAATGTCCTCAGCTTGGGATAACTGGCTGCACCCAATACCTGATATACTTTGCTGGACCTGAGTACTACAAATTACATACAAGTATATGATAGGCAGTGAAATGTTATATATTCATGATAATCAAAGGCAATTATAGTTGCATTTAAGGAGAAACAGAATTGTGTCTTTCAGGAGGTTAAAGAGAGAAGATTAACCTTCCTACCTGTCTCCCTGAGCATTTTCTCCCCTTATGAAAACATTTAAATAATGCCAAATTAGAGAAACTGTAAGGAATAGATTCTCTTTCGCATAATCAAAATGACCACGACCTTTAGTAGCAAAGTGGTGGGAGAAATGTTCTGTTAATAAAAGAAAAGCTGCAATATTAATAATGATTCCAACATCCGCCAGAGAAGCCAAGCCATTGTAGTGTTGGTGTCATCCACTCATCATTAGACAATAGAAATGTGACTCACCAGGAAACTGTCTTTGTACCAGGAGTGTTTCCAAAAACACTCCAACCTTCTCAACATCCCCTCCAAATCCAGACTGCACAGAGCTTTTTTTAAACAGTCTGTAGAATTACCTTCTCTTCTCTCTGCGCCTATCAGCACTCATGCAGTTATAATTAGACATAGCTAGATACCACCTACAAAATGTGTCTCACAAAATTGTGCTTGTTCATGTCTATGCAGAGAGAATGGTAAGGAGAGCAGAATTCAGACTTTTCTTTATAAAAGATCTACACATGTTGCAGTAAAAGTTCTTTTAAATGAACATATCCACTATGACTGATTCTGCTGTTATGGCATCTGGGACACTGAGAAACTAAATCAAAAGAAAACAAATGTATTTCAGTCATGTGAGCTACTCAGAGCTGTCAATGTTAACAGACTAAACCAGCTCTTCCACCTTTCCAGTGAAGGAATTGAGACCACCCAAGCACCCTATAAAAGGACTCAGTGTCTGGACTTTAGTAGGCCTTCTGGCTGAAAACTTGTATTTGAACAGTATGAACCAAACAGTTTGAATATCAGTCATAGGCCTTTGTAAACTGATCCAAAAAAGGTACAAGGAAAAACCAACCACATTTGCAAGAGCCTTATGTGGATTGAAGGAATATTTAATGAGTTTGCCAAACTGAGATTTTTATTTACATCCTCCCTTGCATGCTTTTGTCTAAATGAAACCAAATGTATAAAGTAATAGAGAACATCTTTGAACAGCTTGATAAACTACGTTGTCCCTGCTAGGGAAAAAAACTCCATTTAGAATGGGCATTTTCTTACACACAGATTGTCAGACACATACTTCTTTAATCTGGACAAATATGAAAATATCCACATTCAGTTTTGAAAGTGAAATTTAGCAGCCACTTTTTAAAGCATGGTCTTAACTACAGCATGAGGAGAAGCACTGTACAGAGCAAAGGATAGCCACACTTGTGTTATAAATAATATAAATACAAAAACCTTGAATGACTAAAAGCTAATTGTAATGTTCAATAGTATTTTATGCCTTTTTCATAAGTAACCGGCATACATGCACTGTAAATGAAAGAACAAGTTGTCATGCTGTAATACAAAGATGCTGTGCAAATTCAACAACTGCAAACAAAAAGCAGTAAGTACAGTTCTAGGTTCTACACAGCTTCTAACACATCTTAATTTCTCTTTTTGATGCACAAGAGAAATGAAGTTGCTCGATTCCTATTTTAAAGTAGGAAACTTGGGATATTTCTAAAAATATGGTCCACTGAGCTTCAAGATCTCAACTGAAGCATCTTATATCTGACTTCCAGAACTAAGTCTAATTAAAATCACTTCCATAAACTAGATCCAGTGTCTCCAACTGGGAATGCAAAACCAGTGTCCATGCTCCCAAATTCCCATTCTAGGCTATCAGGTAAAGTATAAGACAAAATCCTGGGACTGAGCTAACCAGGGGCACTCAGAAACATGGATACTTACAGGGAATGCTAACACCAAGCAGTTTACAAGCACCTCAAAAGCTGAAACTTCCTCATGAAAATTTAAGGAACAATTTAAAATAGCAATAAAAAATGCAGACAGAATTTGCACATGTATTATTCACAAATAGGAAAAAGGCCTGCATTAGTCAAATTAATTGTTCTTTCAAGTTGCTCACACAGCTCGCTCTGAGAGTTGTTTTCTGCCATCAGTCACTCAGTGCACCTGTGGGCAACCACCCTGGCAGAGCTGTTATTGCTGCTCTGCTCTGGAGATGATTGCCTCTTTTCTTCTTGTAATCATACCAGGCAACTTGAAAAATAAAATTAAAATCATCTAAAAAATAAATCATTGTTATGAATTTATTTTTTCCTATTATAGATTAACACTGTTGCAACCTACCAGCATTGTTTCAAGTAAAATACAGGAAACAAGCCTTCAGCATGAACACTCTGCGATTTGCATACTTGTACTTCTTTAAAGATCTGGACAAAATATTAATGTGACAAGCGAGTAGACGGTAAGAAGTAGCTGAGCATGCTAATGCATTAATGTGCTCATCTTATTTCACAGAAGTAGGACAACACTTCCGGACACTTCAAGTGGGTAACTAACTCAGAATGAAAGTAAATCTTCTCCCTACTAGTTTATGTCACAGGAGTCATAGCCGACATTAATAAGTCAAGAACCGTATTTGCACAATTGTCTTAGTCTCTGTGTCAAAATTTCAGCAGAGGGAGAATGCAAAACAAATCATTTAAGTAGAAGAGAGTAAAAGAAACACTGAAGTATTTGCTAGACTATAAATTTGTCACAGCTTCACTCTTCATAAGCTTAAAAATAAACACATATTCTCCACGATTAATCATAGATTCTCCATTCATAGTTCAGAATCTACCTCAGCCTCACAACACCTTTGCCAATGTTGCCTTGACAAGGTTGCAAGGGTGCTAAAAGAACACTGTCACAGGCTTTAGCAAGCCCACTGAGAAATGCCCAACATTCGGCAAATATTCCTTTTAAGTTCATAAGCTTCGACACTGGAATCACATTAGGTGCTTAGATTTGGACCTCATCCTAGAGAACAATTGTCATGGTGCTGCATGTTCTAGGTGAGTTCCTCCCTCTTAATTTCTCTTTGGGGGGAAGGTGAGATAGAAGGATGCTGATTTTTGCTTTTTTTGCAAAGTTTGGAACATTATACTTTTATGCCAATAAAGGACAATAAAAAAAGATTAACCCTTTTTGCCCAGCTGTAAAAAACAGTAGTCTTGATTGCCCTTCACTTATACTGATTTCACACAGCTGTAACTGTTTATTTCAGCACAGTTAGTCTTGATTTACACTAGTTCAGCTAAGATGACAATCAAATTACCTATCCAGCTGAGACTGCATGCAGCATTCGAGAAGGATGCCAGGGTTAAAAATTTTTGTTTCTACAAACATGCTGTTGGATTTTATGTACATTATGGCATTGCCAGGAGCATAGGCTATATCTATCCTAGCAATTTTAAAATGTGCAGTATGTTTCTCGACACACTAATACAATCACCTGTACTGTCAAACTGTTTGCAGGATCCCTGGCAGACCTTTTGCCTGGGTCCAGTTGCACTCTCCCAAGCAATTCCTGGGCACAACTGTGGAGTTAAAACCCTCTGGGGCTACTCGTGGCAGGCGGCGTGTGTGCAGCCTCCCCAAGCTGGGAGCTGAAAGAACAGAGCACACAACACACAGAAGCTGGCTAACTCATCCTTGAGGCCTGCAACATGCCCAGGTGTTTCCATTTACTAGTTTAGACATAGCCATAAAGTCCCCTAATGCCTCTATTAGGTACCAAGAATGTCTCATCTAAAAATAAATTATTGCAAGGAGGGTGCATGCCAAATTTCAACCTACAACGAGGTTATCCAAAAGCACTGGAGTTAGAATAGACTGTGATGTTACATATCTTAACAGAAGATTGAAATGTTGAAACAATTTTTTAAAGCCTTCTCTTAAAATAAAGCTCCCTTCCTGGATCAAGAAAATTGAGTAATATTTCATGTCTACAGTTATTTGTGACGATGAATAAGAGTTCATCTGCTGACAACCTGTCCCTTATACATCAAATGCTGCTCTAACAGTTAGAGAGGAGGAAGACTGTTAAGTGCAATTTAAGTGAAAAGAATCATGTCTCTATATATTCTAAAATAAGGGTTGATTATACTGCATTTGCATATGTGTCTATAAATTAGTCTACTATAACTAGAAGTTGTCCAAGAATGAGATTCTTACTCCGCCTGTCCCCACAAAATTTCACAGTTTCAACACACCAAAATAGCAGACTCAAAAATCCCCCAAATAGGTTATAAATTCAGCCTCATAAGACCTAGAAATCAATTATATTTGCTTCTGAGAACAAGGTTCTTTGGTAGAATACACCACTTCTGAACCAGCACAGCAGCATTTTCAAATCAAAGGTTTCCAGCTTTCTACTGAAAGCAGAAAGTTTCTGTTTTCAGGTGTTTCATTTTTTTTCTAAGAAGTCAAAACTGTCTGTAAAGAGCACACATTCCTCACAGAAAATGATTTTAATAAAGAAAATAGTTTCAACAGAATATTTTGGGCCACCTCTACAATGAATTCATGCTGGTTGCCTTTTGCAAGTAACAGCATGAAATCGMAAGGTTCAGAACTAATCCAGTAGAGCAGCCTCAGCCCCAGTGAATTTTAATCACAGAAGGCACCCAGCACACCCCCAATGGCCAACCTCACATTATTCATTTAAATCAACAATCAAAAAAAAAAAAAAATCCTGGCTTTTTTCCTCTTGGTGGAGACTTCTTACATTTGGATGTATTTGAATTACGTTGTTTTATCTCTAGTGACAAATCTGTTATACCTTAGCTGCACCAATATCTTAGATGCATGCTATGCCTTTCATTCATTTCCCCTGTGCTTTTACCTCAGTATCTAATGTGCTGTCAGAATCAGAGAATCCATCCATAAGTAGTATGTGATGAGTAACTGCTGTATATGCAAGCACACCGGAGAAATAAGCTTTCATTTTTTCATCGCAATCATTTACATAGTGAATATGATCCCATATAAATTAGTTCCTGTCATCTCTCTACATTTGATCAGTTGAAGTAACCTTCTATTGAAATTGTGGGAAAGAAAGAAAAAGGAAAACTACCAGCAATTTGACACCCCTTTATACTTAGAGTTTGAAGGTTTGTACAGTTTTATATTCAAAGTGTTACACTTTCTGATGGTTTCTCCTCTCAGAAGAGGATTCCTTTGATAGTCAGACAACTTCTAGCTTATCCCTCCAGGCTAAAATCTCTATTTTCATGACTTTCTTTAGAAAATTATAATTTCTGTATACCACAGTATTAACTGGAGAGGTGTTTCTTAAATGGCTGTGGCTTGACAGAAATGCCTTAGCTTGGAAGGACTAACAAAAAGTCCAGTTCTGGAGGTTGCAATAACCTGCAAAGTCTGTGTTGCTGACATACAGCTTCTTACTGTAAAATACATCTCTTTGGTCTTCAGCCAGGTTCTCCAAGAATTTAACACAGAGTTACACCTTGACAGGATTCATCTTAAATCACACCTTTGTCTACACTTCTTAATACAAAAAAATCCACTTTGCATTAAAGTGAAAAGAGGTATGATTTAAGCTCTCAACACAAGGCAATTCACAGCTGAAATAACTGAGCAGCATAACATATCTCTTTCTGTACAGGTTTTACAAGGCATCTGAAATAAATACACACTCTGTTCCATTTAAAAAAAAAAAACATATTCCTAATGAATATTTTCCAATATCTTAAAGCCAGGAATGTTAGGGGGTATGTTTTCAGTGCCACTAACATCTCTCAGGCTTTCTTAGACAAATCTGCCACAGAAAGTTCACTGTCCTGAGAAATGATGATAGAAATGATGGGGCAGGCGTTGCCTTTGCATGACACACATTCAAAACAGTGTCACAAATGCCAGTGAAAAACGTGGTCAGCCAAATTCTGCTTTCTGTACTCAGTGCCATTTATAGGTTTGAGTGGATGAGTGCCATTAGCAGAATTCAGCCCACAACATTTCATTTTCACACGTCTATGTGGTCAAGATGAGCCGCTTTCAGCTCATCATCAGTTAAAAAAAGAAAAAAAAATCAACTAAATTCAAAATTTTTTTCCCCCCTTGAAGAAATATTCTTCAGCTATGATCCACCTTTTTTCTGTCTAGGAAAACTGGTCAGACTGTAACTCCAGCAGGCTAAAATTTACCTAGAACATAATTAATAACTAGTGTGAGAAAGCAGAGCATGTAAAGTGGGCTCCCCCCAGACTACAGTGAGGGCAAAAGCATCATAATTAGCAGCTGCCTTAGCTTGTTCCTAAGTGGGGGAAAAAAMCACAATCACTGAAAGAATTATTCCTGCTTCAGCCATTGCACGAGATCCAAAACTCCAATTGCTCTTCATATAGTAATTAATCAGTTCCCACAGAAACACGAGCAGGATTGCTCTCTCCCATTCCCTGTGACGGCAAGTAGCTCACACGAGATGTCTTAAAAATTCTTAAGTGGCAAGCCAAATTACTGATGAACCAACAGCTAAAGTGTCAGGTTTATTTGCACTAGTATTCAAGACTGAGGGTGCATATCTGAAGCTAATGAGAATGGAAAAATATGGACTGAAAAATCAAGGAGCTGCACAATTCCTGAGCTATCTGCCTAAGAGGAAGGGGGCAATAATAAAACAAAAGACTTCAACAGACAAACTGGTTCAGAAATTGCATTTTTATAAATTAAAGCAATAGACCTAATTTGAAAAGATCAAATGATATTCTGAAGGTTTTAATATTAATACCTGTCTGTAGTTATGAAAATGCTCATGGCTTTTAAAGACTGTTTCCAAAATGTCGCAAATTTTAATGCAAATGTTTATTCATCCAAAAATGAGCACTGGTTATTCATTGCTGATTATTTTCCAATTTAAAAAGTTTTAATATTAGGCAGCCATTGCAATGCTATGTGATCCAGCTGACTAACCACAACACAAACTTATATAAGAAAGAAAAAAGCCCAACCAAAAAAAACAGTTTGAAAGTCCAACAAGATGAGAATTATTTATATGATTTATCCCAAAATTGCTCAAAAATAGAAAGCCTTCAAGGAACGAGGAAAATATTGGTTTGTTAAGTTTACTAAGCAAAACAAATAAACAAAAATTCACTAGCTACAGTGACATAGACGGCCATTTGACTGCTGGAGTGTACTGATATATTATTAGTTAAAAAAAAATGAGGAAAGGATTTTCATCTTTTGCAAATCAGTGTTGCATTTGTATTTTTCATTGTGAAATAGGATGGTAAGAGGATTTCATAACATCATTTGATTTTATTTATGCAATTCATACCAAATCCAGCCATGATCTCCATTGTATTTTTAAACATTACAGTCTTATTTAAACATATTTTATTTCAAAAGAGCAATTTTAGGTTGAAACATACATACTAAATATGCAAAAATCCTACATTCACTTCATGAAAAGGTCTCCTGTGGACTTCATTAAAGTAATGTAGGATCAGAAAAAGAGATCCTTTTCCCAGGAATTTTGGAAGATAAACTGCCTTCATGAAAAACAAACTCCCCACAAACCCATTGCCACTGATGTGAAGAGTACTGGGCATTTATATTAACCCTTTAAATCAATTTACTAGCAGATTTGGGTTCACTCAAACTCCTTTGAGTTTAGGCTCCAAGGCTTCTTTACAGCTACACACAATATGGGACGCCCTCTTATGGGGATGCTACAACACAAATCTTCCAAGGAGAAAATATGCATATTCCTTTGCAATGTGCTAGAGAGAAATCATCAGGTCATACATCTATATAACAATATGCATAGCAGAAAGGTCCACAGATAGAATTCATGAAAACATACCAGTTTTTTTTCCTCAGCTGTGCCCAACTGGTATAACATGCCTCAACAGGCAAACAAGCCTGATCAACTTTAGAGCAGACCTCCCCTATATAATTTTTGTCTAGGCAAGACAAAGAACGTTATAGATGTTTCCCTGCTAGCTCCATTATATCAGTTGGAAACCAAATGCAGCCAAAAATGACTTCTGCTTCTTCAAAACCTAAGATTTCTAATTTTGCACCTGTTACTGAGAATAAACACAACAAATCTTGTAACAGATATACTTTACTGCCCACTTTTGAATATTGCTACTGCACTTGTTTTACTGTTTTGGATATTCTCCTTAATGTCTGAATTATCTGCCATTAAAATTCATGTCCTCTCCTACACTAGGCTGCATATCATCTGAGCTGGAAGTAGGCTGCTGTGACATTCATAGCAATGCATGTCTTAGGGCAGAAAAAGCCTGTAAAGGAAAGTATGCATCAGTAGCACAGCAGAAGACCAGCTCACGCATTGAATGAATTTGTGATGAATATCATGCACACGCTTGTACAGTCAGTCGTGCATCCAACACACTCAGCTCACCGAAACCCACAAGCCCCATCAGCCTTGTTCAGAAGAGACATCCTAGATGATGATAACATTGCTTGAGATTACTGGTTCACATAATACACATTTTTTGAAGCAACTCTTTCTTGCTTTAAAAATTTGAGTGAATCTCTATCCAGCTTCCTGTCTGAAAAGAACAGACCAGGCAAATCTACATTGGCTATTTTGATGGGAGATTTGGGGGGAAAAGGGATAACTAACAACCAGTTTGCACACAATTTTCAGGGCCCTGAGGGCACCACTAGCTCTTACTGACCCTGACCAGCCTCACATGGGACCCCCCCCACCCACACCCCTGCCCCATTTCAGCTCAGGCCCCAGACCCTAGCCCTTGCCTGAGCTACATCGAAGCTGTGCCTATGCCCAGCAGGGCCCTCCTGAGTCTGCCTGGACTTCCCAGGCTGAGCCCAGACCTAGCCCGTCACCTCGCCTTATCGAATGGTCACCAGGCCCTCGGTGGATCTTGTCACTCTCACCACCTTAGCCCTGGTTCCAGGGGTCTTGCAACCACTGCCCCACCTGTGCCGGGAGTCACCCTTGGCTCAGCAAGCAATCCCACTCCTGCTGCTCCCTGACAACACTGACGCACACTTTTCCATTGTAACATTGGAGATCACTGAGAATTTTTTATAAGATATTTCACCTTACAAAATGGCAAAAAATGTCAGCATTTACAGAAACGTATTGCTTTTCCTATAAAGGTGTCACTGACAAAAGTACTCAGATCCAAGCTGAAATTTCTGGTCAAAATCGACGAACCACTTCCTATACGATTGTAATCTCAAATTGGGAACAAGCAGGATATGAACCTGAAATTTCTGTGTCTCTGATAAGAGCCCTAGTCACTGACATGCTTGCTGCATGTGCATGCCTGTGCTCACACACACGCTTTCCTAAATCAGGTTTATTTAACTGTGATGTTGTACATGGAAAGCTAATTTGACTTCTTAGAGAATTTTGAAATTTTATGGGTTGGGTTGTTTGTTTGTTTTTTCCATTCTGATTCTGATAGAAAAAGTGGAAACATTTCAAAATTCTCACAAGAAGAAATGGGGAAAAGGTCCTTAAATGAAATGGGGTTAGTCATTCAAGGAAGAGAAGCCGCTCTCCAAGACTCTGAGTTATCAGTTTCTGAGATAATCTAGTCAGCAGTCTAACAATAAGTTTGAAGGAAAAATCAGCAGGAAAGTGGGCATATTTCAACAAAAATTTTGAAGTCATGCCACCCAGGCAGATTTCTGTTGAAATTGAGCCCTTCCCCATCATACATTATGATTTTGACAAGTTGGTAAATTCCAGTCAAGAACCTTTTCATGAAGAATGGTTGGACAAGTTCCTCTGAGAAATACTGATGTGAAAAGTAGCCTCTTAATTCACTGACCAATCCTCCATTCTCATTCTTAGGTATAAAATATCAATATGCAGCTGCAAATGTTACTTCTTGGAAGAGTAGCATGAGGAAGGCCTTTCAGCTACAGGTAACACTACACCAAGGAYGAAAGAGGAGGCAAGACATGATCAGCCAGATCCCAGGGGAATGAGACAGCAAGCCCCAGATCACAGTTTGAGAATTGTCACTTAAGACAATATCCAGCTTCAACCTTTGAAATCATAACACTATGGAAAGTATTCCAGGCTCCTCTAAGACTACGAAAGTAACAAGAGGACTATATGATCTATTTGTTCTTTGGTCTGATATACTGAAATAGCTCTTGACAGCAGGCAAATTGATAATAAAAAGTGAAGCTTTCCCACTTCTCTTCTAAGCACATGTTTAGATGTTGTATATCTCCTCTCCACCCATTAAGTGATAGATCTAAAAATTAAAAAGGAACCGAAGAAGTGGCAAGATCTAACGCCTGTTGGACTAAATATGTAAATTATGAAATCAAGTCTTAGACCTTAAGTCAGAGTACTGGTAAATCAAGCAAGTGATGAAAGCAGTGTTCACCCTTAGAAAGGGTGCTGATTTTATCTGCGACATTTCTAGCCTTCAGAAGTCTACCATATTTTTCATATAAGATCAAAGAAAATGTATTAAGATTTGCATATGGTTTTACTGTATATACCCCCCATCCCTTTGCATCTCTCTCAGTCCCTAACTTCAAACACTGCAAAATACTGAAATCTTTAGTTTAAAAGAAACAAAAAGCCCCTCCACTTCAGATAACTAAATGCATATTGAAATTAATGGGAATCATTTGATTCCTTCCTATGACAAAATAAAAATCAGACAATTTCTGGAAAAGGAGTATCTTTAATCTCCCAGGTGAAACATGAGAGTAGAAAAGTGTGATTTCCTAATGAAAGCCTTTATGTTATTCTCACATTTTTCTGCATGCAATTTTTGCAGTGTTTGTTTGTATAGCTATAAATTGGCTTATGTTGTTTGAATTTCTTAGCCAAGCATTTTGCTTTTATTGTAATACAGTTTTATGATAATTAAAAAGAACTTGTCATATTTAAATATTTTTTTCATGATTGGCATTAAAAYATTCAGTGTGAGGAATTAACAAGAGTATTGAATTAAATGTGTCAAATGCATCCAATTTTTAAAACCTCAACATAATAAACACAAAGCACAGGACTTATTTTATCTGCATAAATGATATTCAAAAGCTTAGAGCTGTCTCATTATAAGGTGCTTTTTAATATTGCCCCCATAATGAACCCACTCCTCCTTTTATTGAGATGATGTTTATGGTTTTGTATTCGTTAAGAGTGATACAAGGCTGGGATCCATCCTGCAACTATTTATGAATGCAAACAGCTTTGTGCAAGGGATCTCAGTTGCCTACCTCTATGTTACAAAAACAAAGAAGTCTTCTCAGGACTGAGCGTATACCCCAGCTGTGTTTTGAATCCTGAGGGATGCTACACAAACACACACCAGCAACCTCACTTCTCTCTCCAATCTGTTTTTCACACACTCCTATTCATTCCCTTACATTCCTATTCAGCAGAACCAGGGGCACATCTATCTAAGCAGASCAACACCTCAGGTCATGTAGAAGTGCTGCAAATAACCAAGAGGATCACACACGCAAAAATTATCATGATTGCTCAAAGGAAGTAAGGCTGTAAAAATATTCAGTTTTGGTCCATATATGTCACTAATTTCTGAATTTTATTAACTGAAAAATCCTTCCAAAAGTGGATTACACTTGAGAACGGTCAAGCTCTTCACCCTGTCAAGTATTTTCTGCCTGCCAGAATCATAATACATACCATTGAAAGTAATGCTCATTTCTTCTTGCTGAAGACTCCCAGGAAGATTGTATTAGACAAAGGCAACTACCCACAGTATAGCATTTCATACCCACTCCAAGAGGTAAACCATCGCAAACAGAAATTAAAATTCCAGTGCCTGCTATAGGGTTCTCATGAGAAAATCCAACCAGTTCTTTTCCCTTTTTTATTGTAACATTACACATCTCTTACTCACCACTGAAGTTCCTTCTGTGAGACAAGAATATCCCTAATGTAAGATAAGTTAATAATGTGGGACCAGCTTGGAGGAAGAGTAAGGGCTGGTACTTACAATCAACAGGCAAGTAGCTACATTAAGACAACCTTTCCCACCCTCTGAATTTTTGGTGGGTATAACATGACCATTTAGGGTCAATGATTGCAATGGATTGAGCCTAACACTACATGGATTGATAAGGGAAATAAAAATTATTTGGCTAAAATTATTTATGGTATTCCTAAGCAAATAAGAACAGAAATACACTTATTTTTTTCCCAACTGTAATGAGAGATCAGGGAAAGTTCAAAGTAAAAGATTTTTCTTTTCTTTTCTTTTTTTTTAAGTCTATAATTTTTATAGCACTGCCTTTCCAGAAGTATGGATAATAATTAATGCTTCATGACATTAAGTGGATAGGTTAAATCAAAAATCCTATTAGACACCTAGGAAAAATTAGCTGTAGAATGACATAAGACACAGCCTTCAACTCCTAACAATCTAGGAGGAGTTCATGTTCAGCCATTCAGAAAGTCCAAATTATATATAATTCTGCTAAACTTCATCCTTCTCATGAATCTTCTCAAGGATTGCTCTCAGGAGACTGGTAAGGAAGCACAGTCATTGGGTCCCCTTTTTATGTCATGGTAGGGACATCCATAGCAAAATAAAATAGCTAGCATGACTGAACATGAAGAAGTATAACAGGGACTAACGAAATGCCGTATTTTAATGTTATTGTCCTAAATTTGCAAAGCACAGCGAGAAACAGACTGTATTTCCTTTACATAAGTACATACAAAACACTGGTAAGGTATGGCAATATTTCCTGTGGTTTAATCGGTAAGTGGTATTTTCCTTGTAAAGGCTAATAATCTGTAACTATCTAAATTCCAGATTTAAGAATAATTAGAAATGTATCATTTTGTAGGACAAGATTTCTCATTCTAAGCGACTCTGGCAGACAGCTATTTTGTATACAAAGATTTAAAGACATAATCAAGGGTTTCTGGTTAGGAGGGCCTTTTTAGATAGGATTTTTCCCACTTTCAAACCTTGTTATAAGTTGTAGAAAGAAATCTTTCCACCTACATTATGGGAACCGGGGCAACTGAGGATTTAATGCATTTATTTTGAGATGTTATTTACCTAACAGGCAGCTTAAAACAAAGAGTCCCAAACAAATAACCTTTTAACCATTCAGAGGTCCTTTAAGGCTACCCCTCGCGCAGCCACAGAAAGACTCTCAAAGCCGAGCGGTGGGTTTCCCCTGCACTGCGCGGCACCGCACCGCACCGCTGCGCGGTATTGTTACCCTGGAAGGTGCTAATGGTTGCCAGCAAGTACACCTCTGATGTGCACGCTAGCAGCCCTTTGTTCAGACTAAATGGAAAGAAGAATTAAGCTTTCTAACAGAGCAAAACAGCTGAAACAACAGAAAGCCATGCATGAAGGCCCAGGGGATTGATTCAAAATGTAGGGTCCTGCATCGACCGGCGGTAGATGTGTTGGTACATGTAGGCAGAAAACCACCAGGAAGTCAGAAAAAGAGTCATAGGCTTGGCCTTGGGAACAGAAATAGACTTCCTTGAGTGCAGGGCTGAATGGAAAAATAGGCTTAAAAGTTTGAAGTAAGAAAACCACCCATTATTATTAATTTCTGCTGCATTTAGGAAAAGAGGATATTGTGTACATTCACTCCAAATAGCTAGGTACGCTCCAAAGAAAAGCTTAATATAAGCAATTTCTCCTCCCCTGGAAACAAGCCACTAAGGCTCACCTAATAGAAGCAAGGAGCTGAAAACAACAGTTCACAGTGTTCAGCCCACAATGAAAGGATTAATTTGGTTAAGAGATCCAAAGGTGGTTCAACTGCCTGTCGTGAACACCAATCAGAAGCAGTCGCTTCAAAAGCCAACAACTCTTTGCACATAGCTCTATCTAGCACCAGCCTATAGACCATTTGATATTGGGTATCACAAGGGAACACATCTTTCCCGAGCTCTGAGGTCTGTCTCTCACCACACTCTCTACATAGCCCCTTTTCAGCTCTTGGTGCTCTCTTCACCACCACCAACCCACCTGGAGGCCAGGCACTGGTCCAGGTGTGGACCGTGACCAGTTCCACCTCATCACAGTTTAAAAGCTAGAGGTCAAGTTGGATGTGAGACACAGTGGACAGTATTTAGGCAGCACTACTACAGTACAGGTAGTTCAGGTAAAAATAGGAGTGTCGTTTACGTACAGCCTTGTACAACCTAACAGGAAAATGGAAAGTTGGGCAACCAGGTTTATTTTCAGCCTCTTCAGGGCCTGGGCATTCCCCAGAGTCAATACAGTAGCTACCTAGCTGTACCTACTATACATTTCACATTCAAGTAATTCTGCATCTTTCCAAGCCTCCGACACACGCTTGAGAGTTCAGGCACATTAGAGTAGAGACCCATTACAGGGTCTGATTAAATTCAGCAAATAGCCTCTTGACTCAGGGATGCAAATACTACAAAGAGGCAGGCTGTTGCCTCATACCACAATATGATTATAAATGAGAACACTGTAATGAAGATGGATTGCTCCTAAATCATGTCCTACTGAGGGCAGTGACCTACCTACATGTCCTACTGAGGGCAGTAAGCGCAAAATTTTCTACGTATGACTTAGGTATTTGCAGACAGATTAATAAAGGATTTTCAAAGGGAAATGGATGCCTTTTGAGGCGCTTTTATAAATACTAGTATAAGCCCAATATTTTAGAGCACAAAAAGCCATGGTAGATCAGGCCTTTCAAATCCATACTGTCATTTAAAACCAATGTGGCTTAAGGAGGAATATGATGCTACATTTTTCCAAAATTATTTGCAGTGCATCTAACATTATGCTTCTCAGTGCTGCTGTAATATAAAATATTAACAACACCAGCAACTAACAACTAAATGTATACATTTGAATAGTAGTTGTTCATGCTTGATATGACAATAATATCTAATCTAATGCCAGCCGATGAACTTTATGTTCTAAAACTTTACTTCTCCCTAGTTAGATTCACTAAGAAGAGGGAAGAGAAGAAAGACGAGACAGTGGAAGGCCTTCCCTGGATGTATTTTTGACAGTACAAGAACATGATTATTTTTGTTATTCCTTCTGGTGCTCATTATAAGCATCACACTTTTGGATGAGTTATGGCCAAAGTGTCTAGCTATCAATAAAACATGGGTTTACTGACTCTGTAGCAACATGAGACACAAGCCCAGTAATCTCCTGTTTACTGATGGCACATTATGCGACATTATTTTTATTCTACCCTGACCATTGGAAAATTAAAACAGCTTTGATCACTTTTGGAGATTCTGGGCTAAGATTTCCATTTGTAACTATCAATTATTTAAAGAATAGTTTTAAAGGGCTCTTAGAGCTTTTCAAAAAAATTGTAGTAATTTAAGCAGCAAAGGCAGATGATTACAAGTCTTAAGCTTCATATGGAATAAAAAGTCTGTATAAAATAGTCACATTGCCATCTACTGACAGCTCTTTATAAAAAGGCTTGCTTTTTCATTAACTGTCCAACTATATACTTAATGTTTTCTCTCTTGACATGCAGCAGTACAAAAAATTAGGGACATACAATATATGTTGTTGAATACGTCCCACTGCAATAATCCTGCTTCTCTTYGAATCCATTTCAAGCCATTCAGGCTTTCACAGTTATATACTGCAATTAGATATGTTTATTAACGGCATTATTGCACAGTATTTCATAGGAGGTAAAACTGTTTTCAAGAAAGTAACTACAGAAGGGTATGTTAATAAATCTGTGCTACATGTACAGTACATATGGACTTGCTAATAGGATTTCCACAATAACAGCATTCATCTCACTGCACGTTTTATAATACCAATCACTGGCAACCACAGCATTGTTATTATATTATGTGAAAAATAGGATTTCCTGTTAAAGCCACATAATATAAACTAAAACTGCAATGTCACTGACGCATCAGTTTAAAGCTTAAAAAAGCTTTTATCCCATCTTTACACTGTCTCATCTTTTTATATTTTGGCCTGAGCCTTAGTGCCTTAGTTATTCTAACAGCAACATGTAATTCCACTTAAAAACTTGATCTCGGCTTCATGTCAGTTCTACCTTACTGTGCATGGATCAGCGGATCCCATAAGTGGCCTGCATATGAACCAATGCAGCTCTCCCTCATGAAAACAAATAGATCAGGTTCAGGCTTCTTCATTATTAACCAACCAGCAGTATTAATCTTCTGCACAAACTGAAGGCTATCCTGAGTTCCTCACTGCTTAATTCCCTGCTAAGATTTTACACACACTGTGGTCCATGACATAAGATGACTTCACCCTTGCCTCTTAATTTTAATACAGAAGTTTAAAAAAAAAAAAAGGAAAAAAAGCATTCATCTACCAGGTACTATATAACCCGCAATATTTCTGGTTAGTTGGTCAGACAGTCATATTTGCCCTTGGCAAGAGAGTTTTTAAAAAAGGTCTATATTCTCTTTAACACTTTGGTTACTGGCATTCCTTGGACTCCCGTACATTGAACATATTCTGGCWTTTTATCTTTTGCGAGAAATGACCTCAGCATAGAAAACAGCCCAGGGAAGGTTGTAGCCTGTAGAATAGCTAGGCTCTGTTGAGCAGCTTGACACTGGTGACCCTCAAGTGCTTTCTGCAGACTTATTCCTTAGCAAAAACCAAGGTAGCAGAAGAACCTACCCTCATGCAGCCCGGTAAGTCAACAGCGTCAGGGAGCAAAGTTGGCCGTCATTCACACCTCCATAGGCTCAGTCCTTGCACTGTTACCGAGTCAGACAAGAAAGTGATATTTTTGAAGAAGAGAGAGCTTAAAACATTAGATAAAGTAAAGGATTTCCTGAAGTATTTCCAAGTTAGTTGCCATAAGAGAAGTTATAAGCAGACAGAAATGTACCAGAAGGTAGAGTGAGAATCTACAGAGACGTAGCTGCTGAGCATTAACTCTCTGTATGCACAGCCTCTGAAAATTAAACAAACTAAGAGTGTCCACAGAAAGATCTATCAGAAAATCCTTATATACTTATGCCCTCATGGGTAAACAATCCTCAGACCTCACAGTATCTTGGAACCCTTTCTGGCTGTCCTTTGGTAGGATTAATATATGTTTATTGCTCATATCCTAGAGTATCCTAGCATTTTATCTTATCTCCTTTTCTGGAATTACACAACTGCTTAAATCTTTTTGGAGCTACTGAGTCATGTCCAACTATCATTCACTCACTGATATATCTGTAATAACTGGAATAGCTAAATGTCAAGACAGAATGATTAGTATGCACACAGCATGAAGAGGAAGGCAGGCCACTGCAAGGTAATACTGTGTTTGGCTGAATTTCATTTTGTTTACAGATAAATAAACCAACTGCCAGATTTAACACTCTGCAACTTTCCATTTTGTCTTCTCATCCAATGGTTGCTGGCAATAACATCACCCTGAAATGGAGCTCTGGCAGTTCAAATGAGTGCAGAATAAACTATGAAAGTCACACTTGTCTCTCCTTGTAAACACCACAATTTTTCTAATAAACTGGTATACAAATAGAGTAAATAGAAATATATTATGCAAAGTTTATAAAATCATGCACTGCAATCATTTTAAAGACATCTCTGATGAAACCTGAATGGAGATCAATTCTTTAGGAACCAAATAATGTTCCTAAATTACAAAGCAAAATCAAATCTGGCATTGGTTTTCAGAATAACATACCTGCTACTCTAAAACTCAAGATGAGCATTAAATCTCACAATCTTTCCTTAACTTTCATCATGCTATAAATTTTTCTTCTTAAAGAATGAGGACAGATATTTTCACTGCCAAGGCAAGCAAAACCAGCAACTTTCAAATTTAAAATTTGAGCAAAAACTATATAGTCTTAATGGAAACACTGGAATCATTTCTTTCACTGGGTTCATGACTGAGAAAGACAGGAAGATAAAACATGAAAACACAGGGCAATCATAACATTTCTTCTCTTAGAGAGCTCGAAGATGGACTTCAGAATTCTCAGCTGTTTTTTGTTTTGTTTTGACTGTATATTGCAATAGGTCTAACAGAAATAAAACAGATCAAGTGGTAGAACGCTCTTAGCATAAGACAGACACCCCTTGCCGTGTGTACGTATTTCCTAAGCAGAATCCTCTAAAATGTAGCTACTCACCATGCTCAGGTCCTGCTCTCCATACCAGAGGATGATGAGTGGAAATGGCCAAGAGGCATGCAAAGAATGCAAACAATCAATTAATGCATTTCAGAAGTGAAATTACTTGTTTGTAATGCAGAGAACACACAACAGTGATCAATTATTGCTATAACATTGTAACAGCATCTGTTGCACACAGCTTGCAGGGCTAAGATCTGGCCTTTGATCTACAGTACTGACGTGGAAAAGAACAAGGTAATCGGGATACCTGCGGGAATCACTTGCTCACGCAACTATGAGGAAAATACTGTTCTCGAAGAATCACCACTTATGCAAAAGTAAAGCTTTTTTTCCACTTTGCTTGAAAAAGTAGAAGATATGATAAGAATGAAAAAGTCCTTTGAGAAGACACTTGCAAGATGAAATTTAATGTTTTCCACTGTTTTTGTTTGCAACAATGTATACATATACATATATATATATACACACACACACTTACATAGAAAACATGGCTGAATGAGGTAATAAAACAGTTAATGAACTAATACTCCATACATTAAGTAGAACAAATATTTTGGCCTTGTTGATCCTTGCAGCAGCTGCACAGGTAAGCAGCACAGAGACAACGCATTTACCTAGAGCAGTGTCAGCATCAACAAGCCACACCATCAGTCAATGTGTACTTAAAGCCTTGACGGAACTGCACTAATTTGCACTACCTGATGGTGGACACTCATTTTTACAGCTTATATGGGGCCACCTTTTTCAGCTATTTCATTTCAGAAAAACCTCCAAATATTTCCAAAAACAATGAATCCCATAGTGACAGAAATGTCACTTCTGCAGTGCAGATGGGTCATCTTGGTCCATGCAGCATCTGGGGAGAGTCGCTGAATTAAGAGTTTGGTCCTTCAGTAACTATAGCTTATTAAAAATTAATTTGAAAGTCTCAATGTTTGAAAGCCAGCAACAAGGGAATACGGGAGTTTGGAGAGTGTTTAGAAATTGTGCTGCCTCAAAGCATTTGTTTTCCTGCTTTTGAGGAAGTGATTTGATCATTTCCCATGCTTAAAATTAAAGACATGAAAAGCTATTGCAAAATTAAGTCTTAAAAGAATATTTCCATATTGTTTAAAAGAATATTTCCAAAGATGCTATGAAAGTTTTCAAAGTGCTTAAGTGCTTTGAAAGCGTTACATGCTGAAGTGCTTAGCTAAATTACTGCAGATGCATTCACTACCTCAACATTAAATATTTTAAATATGTAAAGATATTCCTAAAGCTTGGAGTGAGGCTAAACTGCTAAAGTGTGCAATACTATCTTTAATTAACCTTCTCATGCATCTGGCACACTGGGCATGAATTTCCATATTCAGTGAGCATCAGACATACTGCCAGCAAAACATACATACTGCTTTTTGTTTTGAGAGTATATCACTCGTATTAACAAACTAAATTGGCCTCTGCTAAAAACCACAGCCATCTGCAAAAGTTCATATTGTGAACTTCCTTCGCAGTTCATTACATGACCCAGTTGGGTCAGGAGCCTGATCCCCACCAAAGGAAGCGACTGCAATAGGTGCAAATAAGGGCCCACTGCAATCACCACTCTGCCCTGCCTGCCTGATGAATGAAAACGGGGTAAAAATCTTTTCACCTCACATTTCACTGCACATAAGTGCCAGAAGAAGCCACAGCTTAAGACATCTATCATATTTTTATAATCGTTTAAGCAAAGTTTAGAGAAAAAAAAATACAATCACATGACCATAGATGCTCTCTAAGATAATTTATTACTCTAGCTCATTGCAAGACATTGCAGAGCAGATATAATAACATTAACAAAGAGGTAGAAAAGGGAGATATAAATGACAAGTAAGACAAAATTTAGAATCATTGGTTTACTGAGTTTTAATCAGCATCAGTTTTAGCATCTCAGTCATAAAGGGAAAAAAAAATCGTAGATATAATTCAGCATCCTATGTTCATTTTGGTACCCAGGCTGTAGCCATCACAATTTATTAACAAATAGGAAAATATAAGACATGAATATGTCCTTTAAAGGTATACAAAGGATCATAATCATAAATGACTCCTATACAGATCTAAGCCCCAACTTCAGAAACACTCAACATCTAACAAACCTAAAAAGTAGACAAGTTCTATTATAATTATTTGTATCGTTGCACTTTCTCAGCTGTGCAGTATACCCAGTGCAAATCTGTAACCTGTCTGCCAACACAGAAATCGCTCATCTTGCAGCGTGAGTGCTTGAAAGCATTGATAGTCCTTATGACATGTTTTTAATGAAATCATGCTATGCTTGTCAGTGGAACTGAAAAAAGAATAGGTTAGACTGACACATATCTAATCTTCCTGCAAAATGTTGCATCCCAGAACTGGAGGTGGAGAGCCTTAAAAGCCAAACACAACATAATGTGCTTATTTAAGGTCTGCTCCTGGAACCAATGAGAGTTAGAATTGACCAGCAGCATTTTTTTGCCCAGAGGAATTAAAAATGCTGGAGTCAGGATAAGTTCAGTGCAAAAATATCAAATGACCACCCATAAATAAATATATGTACATACACATATATATATACCCTGAAGAGAAAGTGTTTGCTCCCTATTTATTTCACCAAAATCACAGCTGGCTTTGATCAGTRCTGCATTCCAAGCCATGCCAAGAAACATGATGCACAGCAAATATGAACCACAGACATGTTTACCTTCTGCCTCTCATACTTCCAGATGTCTCCATTTTAAGTGCCAAACCATCTCCTMCTCTTTCAAATCCCTAGTTTTAAGCTAAAAAAGTCCATTTCCTTACTCCTCCACAAAACATAATGTAGAAAAAACACAGTATTTGGAAGACACATTTTAGAACTACTTTCTGGCTATGTACAATTAAAAATTCAACCATACTTTTGCAAACAGAAGAACATTTTATAGTGTTTGGGGTTAAAAAAGCAATGACAACAGTTGTCTGCTAATATACGGTAGCAACGTTATGTTCCCTTGTAATTCATAATGGACAGAAGTGTTCGATAAATATTTCTGCTCTATAATTCAGAGACAAACATTGCAGCATATCCCAGGAAGTGATGAAACAGTTTCTGTCCTAAAGTAACTCAGGAAGATATTAGCTAGCAGCTTCTCAATTCTGACATTTTAAAAGTCAGTAGGTCCAGATAAGTGAAGTCTTTTAAAGAACCAGCCAAGCACCTTTCCAGGCTGCCAATGACTTCTGTCACGTTGGCAAGGCTTCAGAGGCCTGAAGAGGAGGTAAAGTCGTACCAATGTGACAAGATGGGACTTTTTAGAATCCCATTGTAGTTGTCATAGTATAAAACATCAAGAAGAGCAAACGATTTACTTTTATAAAGTTAATCCTATGCAGAGTTGTTATTACTTCGCATTCAAATCCAAAATTCAAGGTCTTGTGGTTTACATCAGTCAGAAGCAGCAACTGACATTTGAATCAAAGTGCTGGTACAAAATACTTATTTACAAGAATATATCATGTTCTGCTTCTTTAAGCATAGGAGAAATCAAGTGAATTGAGACAGTTTGCTTTCTTATAGCATGAGAACTCCTGCATTCATCGTGTGCTCCAAAAATCTTTCTTGGAAGAACGCAACCTGTGGCTGCTCAGGTTGCATAAAATATTTCTTCCCCATTTCCAAGTTCTCTGCCTGTTCCCTGCTTGAGATAGTACAGCCACACAAACATGCCCCTTCACAAATCAATAATCAGCCAAAGTTTCCTCACACAGAACATCTGGATTTCTAACTACTTGCCGTTATTTTGGATGAAAATGTTTAGCTGTCTCTCACAGTTTTCATAAAAAAAAATAGGATGGTAATTAGCTCCACCAGTTTCTACAAGATTAACCCAACCTATACAATTATATTCAGATAAAGAGAGAATTTTTGGATAGCAGTAAAATTAGTGTGCACTATTTTCAATACCTTTTTTATTAGCATAGTTGACAAATGTTCCTTCCCCTGAAGTAAAAAAAAAAAAAAAGAAAAAAAAAAAGAAAAAACCCTCACACACACCACAGTTTTCTAAGCAGTGAAGGCAGGCTCATTCCTTGAAATGGCTTGGCTACAACTACATTAAGAGCAATGTACAACTGGTTAACAGGGGCTGAAGACTCAAAATCCCGTGGGCTCAAATGATTCTCTCCAAAAGAAGCCATGCTAGTGGGGAAGCAGCAGTTTAGTGGTTCAGGTCTTGTACATTAATTTTACCTAATCTAAACGTGGCTGATTTTGGAAGCAAGAACTGAGCTTCAGTAGTCTTCAACAACACAACTAGAGGACTGGAAGAGAAAGTGGTCTTTTTCCATCTCCTGCTTTATTTTCCTGTTGGCTGCTGGGTCTCCCTTCTATCCATCCAGAGGGAATTCTGCTGTCACAGGACTTGCTCCTAAACAATCCTGGGGCTGGTGGCACTTAATCCTCTTCGTTGGAAATGTGGGATTTAAGAGTATCACATGGACATATAGCCTTAATTTGAAATATACTTACAGCCAGTGTTAAATTGCTGATTTTTTTTTGCCTCCCCACTGCTAGCACCATCTCAATCTTATTCAAATAGAGCTGTTGGCAAAGCTCCAACCTTCCTACATGACAGCGGTCTACATAAAAATAGAGGAATTTGTTTCATACCCATCAATTAAAATAGAAACTCAGCCATCAATCCCTAAAACTATTCAGTGAGTAAGATGTATCAAAACTTAGACTGGGTTCATAAACAAAGGATATGAATGATTATAGATAAGAAAAACTTCAGTAAGAACAGAAGTCAAAAAGATTAGATCCTCTTATGTTAGGCTGGAGACAAAAAAGGAGGGGAGGACATGACAAAACTATTTAAAATAACAAATGATACAGTAAAAGGCAGACAATACATTCCTAGTTACCTTTTCTAAAAATGAAATAATTAAAGAACAGTGAGCACATTTAAAATTRGGAGCCATGAATGCTTTTCTCGTGCAATGTCTAATTAAACTGGTGGAACCTGCTGCCCCGTGGCATCATTGAGACCTGGAGCTGGGCAGTGCTCTACAAAGGCTTGAACATTTATATGAAAGTGTAACGTCCACAATCAGAAGGAAGGAAGTGTTTGGGGGGAAAAAAACAAAAACAAAAACAAAACACTCCCTCCCCAAACTTATCCTTCAAAGGCCCCAAGTTACTAACCAGTGAGTGAAAGTTAAAGTTTCTCTCTGAGCAATTTATTTTGTATGATTTGATGCTGCACCACTAAAGACTAGAGTCTTGATTTTTGCCTAAGAATAAGACTTTCTCGTAATAGTTTACTGCTTCCTGCACTCATCACAGAAAAAGGTCTAGATCGACCCTCCTGAGGCACCTGCATTCCTGTCTTATTCTTCTCTGAGTACTTTTGAAAGTAGTGCTTAAAAAAGACTAATCCCTTATATTTCCTGTAAACTTTTTGGAGCATTCAGTATCCAGGGCATTCATGAGATTCAGACCAAACACAACCAAACACAAGTTGTGAGAAGACCCTAAAAACTTAAATCGGTATTGACACTCTCATGGATCGAGCAATGAGCTACCTGTTATTTGTCACAGAGGGACTACCCAAGGGTGTCAGCGTTTCCCATCCATCGTCCTGCCAGAGTTAAGCTGAGGCAATAGTCATTTGACCACTAGGCAGGTCTTAAAACAAGCTAAAACTAGCTCAGGCCAAGGAAAGCCCAGACAAGTCCTGAAACCCTGCACTTGTCAGGTCAGTACAAAGTCTATGGCCTTTTTCCAGTTATGGCAAAAACCACATTTAATAGGCTACAGGAGAAACAGCATATATAAAAGGCAAAATGGAACAGACTGAGCCTGAGGACAAGATCACACAGTCAGAATACCAGTGGCTCACAGAATGATAGTTTTCTAATTTTTTTAACACATTTATTTTAAATTATATAAAATCAGGTACCTCTCAGATACATTCTGAGGTAGGGCTTGGAGGAAAAGAAATTATTACTGTACGGAGTTCGCATAAGAATTTCCAAGCAGAAAAGGCAGCACAGAGAAAGAAAGAAGGCATGTAAGGGAGAAAAGAGCAAAGAGGAGTTCAAGCACAACATCTCTGAAGGCATGGTTAAAAGACAGAAGTATGCAACTTTGAAACAAATTTTGCATTACAAAAAGGATTCTCTCTCCACTAAATCTGTTTGGTATTTTGACCTTCTGTATTTTATTTTACCACAGCTTTTGTTTGTTTTCTAAAATATGCCTTTAAAATAATTTGCTTTTACTGTCCTGGAAATCATAATGTAAAGAGTAATTCCCACAACAACTTTCAAGTTCAGCCACAGCCTCTGTGACACTGTAGCTCAGGGTGATGCTCTTCCGAGGAGTTTCTTCTGGCTGTTATGTTGTAAACCCTTTACAGCCTTCCACTACTAAGTGCTTTAAAACTGGCACCCTTCTGAGTGTATCCACAGCAGTCTCCCGAAGCTTTAGAACTTCCTTTTAAATAAAAAAGATGGTTATCTGCAAGCATTTACTGAGAGGCTGAGTTCAAGCATACATTATAAAAATAAGGAAACACAAAATAAAACCGAATTACTAACATCAAAGATTCCAATTCCCCTCTTCTAGCAGTAACTGCCAGGGAGACGTAACCTTCACTGCGAGGTTAGAGCTCATAAGTGGCGACAGCAGGAGGAGGGATGCACATCAAAGCTAATGGGGAGCAGGGTATCTGCATTCCCTTTGCAATCCTTCTCCAGCCACTGATAAGGCCAACTGAAAAACAGTATAACGCAGGTGGCTTAACTGGTCTCCTTCGGTGCAGCTCTGAGCAGGGTTTGGACAAGTTCCTTCAGTCAATCCCAAGAGCCTTGACCACTCTGCCACTATACTTACAGGCTATCAATAACGACCTACTAATCTTCTACACGAGCACTTACGCCTAAAATGTTTGATTCACCAATTGTGGCCCCAGGACAGGTTATTTGTTGTATTTGTTTGCTCTTAATTTGTGCGTTACACTGGGAAGGATTGAGAGTGGTGAGATGCTCTGGATGAAAAGGGCAGCACATAAGTCTTTAGGGGAAGTGGGGGAGCAAGCTGAGGGAGTGAGAAGTGGTTTCTGGAGTGCAGGCTGAGGCAGAAAGTGGGAAAGAGGGAAAACAACAAGCCAGGGAGCCTGCCGTGTGCAGAGCCCGGGAGACTGTGGAGGTGAGCGAGGCTGCAAAAGGGGCAGAGCCTAGAGAAAGCATGTGGACCCAGAAAGCCAGCAGAGACTGACATCAAGCGTGGAGGAAATATCCTGTCTGCAAGAAGAGAGTGGACAGGGAGAGAGCTGTTTATAAACCCCTTTTACTCCTACTCTCTTTCCCATCACCTCAAGATTTCTCCGTTTTTAAGAGAGTTAGTTATTCTAGTTTAGATTCTAATAAAAGACAGCTTTCAGTTTATAAGGCTTATTACCCTTCTTTGGGGTGCTCACTATATAGAAAGTAATAAACAGGTATGATCCAAAGCTCTGGCTGCCACGGGTCCTGTGACAAACACATTAAGCTTAATTAGTTAAATTGCTCTTATAACATTTTTATTTATGCATGAAAGCATAGACAGGTGAGAGCACTGCATGCCAACACTTTCTGTGAAAGAAGAAACATTTTAGAAAAATAAGTTTCTCTATACATGCATTCAGTACTCACATTTTAAATACCACATACAAACTTTTCTATCAGAAGCTGAGAACAGAGAAAAATAACTCAACTAGACAATGCTAACATAGTGAAAAAGAAACATGTCATAGCAAGGCAATTTTACATGCCAAAGTAGTACCAGCAAAAAAGAACGAAAAGGAAGCTGTGGGGAACATTACCTTGCTGGCCATGTTTTGGAAGCTACTGAAAGACAAACCATGCTGAGCTTCTGGATGCTTCAAAGAATTTGCACGAAATAGAGACTGACAGGCAGCTTTCTGTTTGTGGTGTGATTATAAACAAATA
This sequence comes from Apteryx rowi, assembly GCF_003343035.1. Lineage (NCBI taxonomy): Eukaryota > Metazoa > Chordata > Aves > Apterygiformes > Apterygidae > Apteryx > Apteryx rowi. The sequence continues at coordinate 689,422 of NW_020450208.1, read as the reverse complement.
CATTTCTGCATGCTACTTGGCTAAGAAAATGATAGTATGACATAACTACAAAAGGAACTTCTGAATGTCCCTGGACATACACAATCAGTGGGTATTCAAAACATGGATGTGAATTTACATCACACCAGAGTACAACTAAATATTTCAGGTGTCCAAGCACATGCACAGATGGTAAAATACAGAAGTGATGGCCACTAGATGACAAAATCTGTTTCACAGCCAGTCCTCAGCTACTGGCTACTGAAGTTCAGACAAAGAAAAGCAGCATACTTTAATAATTCTCAAAGTATTTGGGAAGAAAAAAGGGTTCAGTACCTAGATGGTGGACTTCTCAGAATTTTTTCCCCTACCCCAAGTTATCTCACTGGTCTTATATTTATGGCTGTGAAGGGATGACAACTTTTATTGGTCCAAAGCAAAACTAATTTCAAATACTGGCATTTTTAAGGGAAGTCCAACTTACTGGAACATTACTGAACTTCTCAGCTGACAAAAGAGATCTCTTTTGAACCCAGAAATCTCATTGCAGGAAACTGTCAAAAATCATATGTTAAAGATAGATTCAAAAGACGTCAAGGAAACATCCTTGAGACTCTGACTGAGGTTGCTTTACAAATATGAACTATTATCAAGGAGCAAGACATGCATGCAGCACAGCCTCCAACCATCAAAGCTAAACCAAAGTTCAGAAAAGTTGCCCGTTTCCCTGACATAGTTCCATCACACAGTTCCRACAGGAGGTGACGAGCAGTCAACCTCATCTGAAAGGATGCAGCAATTGGTACTTTCCTTTAGTGAACGCTTATCTTATGCAGTAGAGAGCACAAGTCATCAAAGCGCACCTTCCTGCCATTTGCCATGAAGTCAGCAGGCAAGATGAGACTGATCTGAGTACTGAACTGTATTGGTCTGAGCGCCACTTGTTCACACACTAAACAGCTTAGAACAGACACATCTTTATAAAGCTGCTGCCAGATTTCAAGCAGCATCACCATCTCAACAAACATTTCTTCATGGATTCATTGCTTTTCTTGACAGGGGATGAATAATAGAAACTGGYACATTGCATCGCTGAAATGCTGTTTAGATCATTCAAGAGAGGTTAGTAAGTCACACTGCCACATTTAAAAAAAAGAAAGCCAGAAAGACCAAGCTGATAATGCTAAAAAGGAACGAGGCATCAAAAATCTAGAACACAAACTAAAACAATAGTTTTGTAATATTAAATAAATATCTAGTTTAGACTTTTGCTCTCTCTTTAGAGTTTGAAAACTCAGATTACAGTCTGATTTCAGTTAGACAGTAATGCTACACAGAGCAACTGCTGTTCAGTTTCTTAACAACCCATAGCCCTCTTTCCAAAGACAATTATTCTAAATTGTTAACAATGACCTCAAGTGGTCCTAGACCAGTTTATCCTAGCTGAATATCAGATGCTGAGTGCTAGAAATGCCTTAAAATCACTTTGAATGTACAAGGACCAAGAGACTACCATAAATTTGAATGAATAGGTGATGTTAAAGATAGCGAGATAGTGGAAAAACATAGGCTCATGATTAACACTAGGATGAGTTCATTTTGTTTTTTTCCTCCTTCAAGATACAGCATTAGAGCATCTCTATACAAAATTCCATGGCAAAGTGACACAAAAATACATGTCCAGTCAAAAAAATCTGCAGTATAAAAGAAAACATTTCAGTGGATATCTGAACAAGAGTAGCTACTCATGATCAAATTTTGAAACTCATTTTAAAACAGATCAATTCATTTCTAACCAATTTATGGTTAAAACTGACCTATTACTTCTCTTGCTTCTTCCTTATACTCCATCACTCTGAAGAGAGTTTCTTTGTAAATACGAGCAAAGTTACCTCCTTATTCTCCTTAAAACTCACTTTTGCCAAAATGTCTACAAAAACGTGCCAATAGGCAAGTTGCTGGCACATTGAGACCAGTCCCTACTACACCAGCCAGCATTGCCCCCCTCTTTAATTGCACTTTTTTGCCTACGTCTATCTGCTGTCTCATGCACCTATTTAGACTGTTAGATACTTAGGCAACAGCTGTCTTGCTTTTCTTATTTGACATCTAACACTGTATTGATCCATGACTGAACCTTTTAGGCTGTAGTTTCAAGAGAGGGAGTAAGCCAACTGTGCGACCACTGGGAAGAAGTCCTGTTTCTACACCTTTCAGTCCCTCCTTCCCAATAGCATGCTTCCACTGTTTAATTTGCAACAGCTTCTGCGCTCATCAGATCTTTCCATGAACCAATACAGCTGACCAACCCAGCAGAAAACTAACTTAGAGTAAATTGCAAGCTGATTCAGCTCATGAAAGGATCAGTTCAGTACCAATGCTGGTACAAGGGAGGAAGCAGGACCAAGTGCCAAGGAACGTGAGAAAGAGGAGGGTCAAGTGATACCTCTCTTTTCACCCACTCAGCTGTTTGCAACAAAGCAGAATTCGACACTAGCATAACAGAAATAATAATAGCTGCTTATTATTATGAAAGAAAAAAAAAAAGCTATAAACAAACTGATTGCTGTTTTTGCTTTTTTGGAAGGGGAATATCATTTCCTTAAATACTGAACATGTCAGCGGCTTGATTTGGGGCACAGCTATGCAAAAAAAACTGTATTATGGRTGGTGAACTGTCATTAAGGGTAGAAAAGAAGAATAAATATTTGTTCTGACATATAAAATGTTCATTTATCTCCCTAAGAGAAGAGCTTCCCTGGAGTACCAGACAGCCTAAAATTCAATTACATGTCTGTCTGTCATATTTCCTACCTGCACGTTTTGAAGTTATGTCCCACCTCCTTCTGTTACTGGCATGGAAAGTTTTGGTCTTCTGAATCTTAACTATCTAAAGAGATGACAAGCATGCCCTTAGCCATATAACATAATAGCATATTTGGTAGTGAGGAGCACAAGCCACTGAGTGATAACAGAAAAAGGAGGCTCCATTCTGGCTCTGCTCAGTGCACCCTGTCAGATCTTTAGCATTCAGTGACCACCACTGGTATTTTTCCATTGCTCCAGTTCCCAGTTCACAAAGCCAAACCAGGCAAAATCAATTTGCTTAAGCCTCAGATAACCACTACCTTAAATTATTTTCATCTCAACAGCTGCACATCAACATTTAATGACTGATTTAATGATCATCCTAGCTGCTGGGAATATTTTGGGGGTTGTTGTAAGTCAAGTACACATTGAAAGACATTTATATTGCAGCTATGTTATAAGTAATACCTACAAAAAAATTCCATCATATCAGTCAGGGTTCCTAGCTGGTCCAGATTCCTCAAATCCTTGGTTATTTCATACGAAAACAAATAGAAAATGTTTTTCCACTGTAAATGATATCCCCATTCCAATTATATTGAAATTTAGAGTGGATTAAGAATAAATAAATGTCAGGTTAGAACAGCAACAAAAATAGTTAGGTTAGAACAGCAACAAAAGTAGGCAGAAAGAATATCATGAAAATCATTAATAGAAGAATAAGTAATACAAATACATTCTATTATTAAACATTCATGGTAATGGAATTATTAATAATATGGTTAGAACAGCAACAAAAGTAGGCAGAAAGAATATCATGAAAATCATTAATAGAAGAATAAGTAATACAAATACATTCTATTATTAAACATTCATGGTAATGGAATTATTAATAATATTTAGAGACTGTGTTCTAATAATAACATATTTGTAAAAACTGGATAGCGAAGATTGAGAGAGAGGATGTTAGTTTTCAAATTTACAATTGTTTATCTGAATAATTGTAACTTTTAACTGTCCTATTATTGGGAGTAAAAATTTCCCAGAAGATGGGTGAGTTTTTACCCAAAGTAGATTTTTTACAAATTTCCTGAAAACAGTCTGTGACTACGATGTATTTGATACATAAACTTAGATGGAAATATTGACAGTTACGGGAACATGAATTGCTGTGAAAATATAGAAAGCACATCAGTGATGAGCTTTGTTAATACACTGCAATGTTGAATGTTTTCTGGTAAATCTGATTCAGGCATCCACCACAGAAGAACATGAAGTGTCTAAGTGCCTTAACATAATCAGGTATTGAGCTAGTAGAATATAGAATAACTAGTAGAATTTAATATCTAAAACCTTTTACACAGCTCGCTTTCTAATAGAAAATACTTAGATTCTTGTATAAAAAGTCTAAAGTGTCAATACTCTGGAAAGCCGATGTAACCATGGAAATTGGAGCTCTAGTCTGTAATCCATTTTATCTTCACCACTACAGATCATACAAACAAGATGACAACGATGAAGGGAAAAAAGATCAACACAGGAAACTTTTTATATCATTTCAACTGCAATAGCTATTCTTCCAGTCAACAGGTTTGGTAACAATTCCATATTTAAGGTAAGAGCTATTACCAGTTGGAGTTACTTTAAAATTTTTCAGCATTTCAGTTTTATTTATTTATTTTAATAGAAAGTGAAGTATCTTCTGGTTCTTATAGTCAATTGCCCTCATCATGGTGACACAGAACACTAATTTAAAATGTTTGCCTTGACTGTAATGAAATCAGGGAGATAGTGTTTATAAGCTTCCCTTGAACTCTTGATTGAAATACATGCATACATATATTTATTTATATACATGGGTTTTGATCTACGGTCTTGGCACTTTGATCCCTCTTTACTTTGAAGATGGTTCAAAAAAAGAAATTTCTAACATRTACTCCAGTACCATTATTTGCATAGGAGATCCAAAACTAGTATCAAAAGATGTGTCACTCTAATACAAAAGGAGACGATTGTTTTAAATTGATTCATGCTTTCACACAAAATGATAGCAGTCAAATGTTTTAGAATCCCTTAGGCTGCACTGAATTTTTCATGTTATATAATCCATTAGGTTTTCCAAAATTATTTTAAGAGGGTGATCCAAGTGGCAACAGTGAAACAGCTGTAAACACTGAGTCTTCCAAACTAATAACTTAATTTTGAGTCATTTTCATGTACCAACTAAGAACATTTAAAAAAAAAAAAATCTATGCATCAGTTCAGATCTTCCATAGTGCCTGACTAACTGAAAGAGATTACTTACATATTTGTATTTGCTTTTTCAAAAGCAGCACTGTTCAATAAGCTGTGTGTTCCTAGAACCTCAACCATCATTTCTGAAGAACTGACAAGCAAGCGTAGCCTCCAGCCACAGCTGTAACCTTTCAAAAATGAGATGCACACGTTAGATGCCAGCTAGCTGTCTTCTGATAAAGCGGACCTTGCTTGCCACTGCTCTGCACTAAACCCCGACATGGAATCCAATGGGCAAGAAAAGTCATCATGGCCTTGCATTAGTGAAAACAATTCTGCAGCTTAAGACGAGCTGGTGAATTATTGTCCTGTACATCTATATATTATTTTCTGGGATGAGAATAAGCATGTAACAGAAGAAAAAAAACAAAACAAAACTTAAAGCTGCAGGAAAATTTGGAACTGAAGTCAAACCCCTGAGAACRGGTACAAACTCCCTGCATAACAGGCCTATTAGAAAAAAGACTTAATTACAAAGATAAGCCAGAAATGAGTTTACATAAGAGTATCAACTTTACCTTAAGGCTTCCAAGCCCATGCTGTAGGAAAAAATCTATAATACATCTCCTGCCATGTGCAGACATAAAGCCTTTAGTACAATGTTCCTGAAGCTTAGCCTCAAAAGGGAGCAAAATAGATTAATGAGTGGCAATCACACTTTAGTAAGACTGCTGTCTTCCAGTTGGGCACCATGACTCTCCAAGCAAAAGCTAAATTCTCCATTTAATGTTTTATAGTAATATATCTATTTTTTCCCTTGCGCTGCTCACATTTTTCTCCAATTAAACAAAATTGCAAGCTTATACATACACACATAGACCATTCATCTCAGATTTATGCCTTCCCCCCTCCCCCAAAAAAATTATATGCAGAAAAGTCCTCCTTATGTTACCCTCCTGTGGTAAAAGCAAAGGTGAAGCAGGCATGTTTTCTCACAGCATACGCATGAGCAGCTCTGAGGACAGTAGTGTCAGATTCTTTACAGCCGCGGAGAACTACAAGGCAGTTGTGAATCAGTACAGCATCCTCGAGCACAGATCAGCTAAATCTATTTCGTTTCAGGCTAACCTACACTATGAAACATGTAATTGGTTATGCCTTTTGCATTATTTCCAATCTAGCACAGATTTGCATTGTAAACAAATCAATTTGCCACTTTAATTGTTTAGCTCTGAGTCAACTTACAGGGCTGAGAGGGCAGACAAAACGTAACAAATGGCTTCATGTCCAGATTTGATCACGAGCAGAAGAACTAAATAACTTATGAGCCCAGTCAGTTCTATTGAGTTATGAACTAGCTCTTCCTCCAGAGTAAATTAAAATTCTTATTGCATACAAAAAGCCCAGTGAACACATTTTATTACTGTTGCAAGGAAGGGCAGAAATAATGGAGGTAGAGCTAAGGTAAATATATAACCTGATGCCTCTCTGGTGGATTGTTTGTTAAACCTAGTAATTTTATGCACTGGTATTTGAATGTTGCGTTTTTCTGCCTGTGTATTCAGAAGGCACTGTAGAAAAGCTTAAGTTGCTGGGACAAGGCAAAATGAGAGTTTTGTGATGACAGAAGAATCTGTGTAAATATGTCCTAAGAGCAATGAAAATTTTCTGCTACAATAAACAATCTCATGCCAGTTCAGGAACAATGTATATTTTAGTTAGTATTTGGGAAAAGAGCAGAAAGCATAAGGTAGTAGAAACCAAGTAAATGGGAAAATTATAGAGTAAGATGAAATGGAAGCTGGCATCTATTCTACAGTAGAAATTTTTAGTTTTAGAAATTTGCAGTTAACTATAATGGGATATATGTACAATAAGCAGAGGAACACACATTTAAAATTATTACCAGAGAGCAAGGCCAAAGTAAACGAGATAAGCATACAAAGAGAGAAATATTTGTCATATGCAGTATGAAGGTGAATTAAAAAGATGACTGCATCATCCTGGAGAGAAGTTATAGGAAGACAACAGTCTAAAATTCTTCCCCCTCATGGCAAATTTCTTAACTTCAGTAGGTCTAGGATTTTGTGCAAGGAAGAAAGTAACTTCTGCAATTTTGAAATACATGGACTCAGCAATATAGAAACAGAACAAGCTTAAATCTTATCACTTGTCAACTAAAAAAATCTGACCTTTGAACAACAGCAACAAAAAAATCTATTCCAACATATTTATTTTTTCCTGCAATGATTAAATGAACCTACAGTCATCTCATGCATGGATGATAAAATACATTTTAAGTTACTATTTAACAAATGTCAACCCAATTGAAAAATAGAGAATCCCTGATTTGAATCCACAAGTGGGCAAGACTAGCAGTAATCACATAAGTAAAGTATTCAACACAGTAAGATCTTGTAAGCGACTGCACAGAATTTCAGACTAGCCTCTGAGGATAGCTCTTCAGAAATACTTCATAGTAAGATAACTAATAGGACTCTGAAATACAGATAAATCATGATTTCAGATTCAAACTGAGCAACAGAAAACAAACTAATCTGTAGATGACTTCAGTATCACTAAGCTGATCAAGCAGAATGTACATTAAATAAAAAGATCAACACAATATGCCAAATCAAGCTACACTGCATAAGTCATAGAGCACTCATAAAAATGAAATAAATAAATCTTGCAAATGGAATAAAACCAAAGCATGCTTCAATAGGAAAGAAAGTTACAGAGGCTATCAGAGATATAGCATTTAAGAAATGGAAAGCCTGGCCAAATGAGTACAACACAAAAGACCATAAAACAGGAGAGGTCAAACATAAACTGAAAACTAAGAAGGCTTAAAACAAATCTGAGGAGTGCCTTGCAAAGCATGTTCAGACCGATAGCAAAAAGTTTGACGAATACAACAAAAGGAAGAAGCCAACTAGGGAATCAGTGGGACAGCTTAACAAGAAAGGTATAAAAGGGGCATTTGAGAATATAAGGCCATAGCAGAGAAGCTCAGTGAATGCCTTATATTGGTGGTCTCCACTGAAGATGCTGGGGAGATTCCTGCACTCAGCATAGTCTTTGTACAGAAAGGCCAGAGGAGCTACATCAGCTTGGAGTAAATAAACAGAAAGTATTAAACCAGATAGACAAATCAGATGTCAGTAAGTCTGCAGGACCTGACGGCATTCACCTGAGAGTCCTGCAGGGACTCGCATTGAAGCTGCATTACTGCTGGCCAAGGTGTGTAACACAACATTAGAAACAGCCACGATGCCAGAGTAGTGGCAGACTGCAACGCGGCTCCCAACTACAGAGAGGGCTCTGTGCGGGGGAAACCTGGGAACTACAGACCACTAAAGCGCATCTTCCAGCCCTGCTAAAACAGGAAAGTCCATAATAAATAACAAGATCACAAGGATAAGCATAGTCTGTTCAGAAAGAGTCAGTTTGACTTCTGTGAAGGGAAATTCAGCCTAACGTGCTGAATGTCTTTAAGGGGTAACAGAAATAATAGCTGCTTCCTCACTGCAACATGGTACAGTAACCTTATGTTTCCCTTACTTGTTCCTAAGACTTCTTGGTCTTCCTCCGCCTGCTTTTAATATTATATCTTAGCAATTAGAGCATTCCACCAAGAGCCATTGATTCTTCACCCTTTCTTAGCTGATGGAGATTCAAACTTACACCTCCCACAAGGCAAGATCTCCCTCCACCTTAATCACTCTCTTTTTTAAAGTTGTACTAGAAAGAATTTATGAATCATGAGGACAGGGAAAAGCACACAGAAGATGACAAACCATGTCAGTTAACAAAGAATGCATTTACATGGTATGGCACCTTGAATTCTAGTTTATTCAAAGACAACTAATTGCATTTTGGATAAAATATAGCAGAGTCAGGACTCAGCATTTCCCACTTTTCCAGGTGTAGACTTATTTAAGAGGTTAGTCAGTGCTTTTATAGCTCTCATTCATAAATGTAGGAACCTAAATACCATATATGCCATCTTCAAGTGCCAAAGGCTATGACTCTATCATACAGCCCAAGCACATTTTCCAGGTCCTGAATCCATGAATATGCCCCAGGTGAGTAACTGCTCTGTGATAAACGGGCAGGTATCCCCTTATTCTCATGCCCCAATCTTCCCTGCAAAAAGCTTACAGAAGAGAACCCAAAAGGCTACACAGGGCACTCCAGTATGTCAAGTTATTCTTTAAAATAAGAAAAAAAAAATTTTTTTTCTTGCCTCCTCTTGGTCTATACAGATTCTCAGACCCTTGGAGCAGAGATTGATTTAGTATACAGAAGTGCAGCATGCTTTCGCAAGGCAGTTTAGGTGTAAATTAAGATGTCCTGTCAGTCACATGCACCTGACAACTGCAATAATACAGATTAGATCTTGATTCTGGCAAGAGTTCAGTGCCATATAGAACTTGCTCATAAAACTGCCCTGAGCAAGGAAATCTGTAAATAAAGCCTGAGGACAAACCCTTACTACAGACTTCGTACAGATTTTTAATCCGTCTTTGTTCTTGCTTCTTTCACAGAATCAATAAGAAGCTACAGCTTCCACTTCCCCAAAACAGCTAGGCAGTTTGGAAAGTAGCCTATATATACAACCCTCTTGTCTGCTCACACAAGAAAAATATTGCTGTGTTTTCAACCTCACAGTAATTTAGGACTGTCCTTTACCAGTCATTTATGCCACTCCCTTTTTGCTTTGAAATTCTTCACGAACCTACCTGTGTTGAATTGTTTTCACTATCTTATTAACTCATACACAAAGTCCTGCTAGCCAAGCCTATACTTCCCAAGTTTTCAGATTTAACTCTATTTTGAAAAGACCAAAGAAGAAATTGCTTTGTCATTTTAATCTTGATAACATTTTATGTACACTAGCACTACGATGTTATTGAAAATAAATTCAGACCCGGCATAAAATGGGTGTCGCTTCATTCTGTATCCCCAATTTCTATGCGGCATCACTTTTTTTTTTTTTCTTACAGCCACAATTAGGAGAAGGGATCAAAAATGTCACAAAGAGCTGTTCTCCAACCAACATGTGGCTATTGCCACCATATATTGTATTATCAATAAAAGGGGCTAGCAACAACTGTTATTTCTGAAGGAGAGTCAGATAAGCTCTGTTTATAGGATAGCCAGCAGCAAGATGACTTTACTAATAGGTAACAAATTACCACTCTGATTGGAGCCAGCTGTCTAGCAAAACCTGGAATCAGGCATTGCTGTTGTGGAATGCTTGCTTTTGAAAAACGTTGCCTGGGTGCAGCACTATTTATATGCAGCTCTTGTGTGCTGCATTTGAGATGAAGTGATAGCTACCATCTTATAACAGCTGTAAAGTCATCTCTGCCATCAAATCATATAAATTTGGATTTTTTTTAATTAGGACATGAAAAACTCACAGTCCAAAATAAGCAGGTATGCCAGTCCATCATTTAACACTGCAGTCTTCAGAAAGACTCTGTCAGCTCTTGCATTTATTTTATTCTACTTTGATTGGCTTATCCCAGATTTTCAATGACAGAAACATGGACACTTTCCCCTTCTGAGGCTTTCCCCTCTTGATGTTCGTACAACCTGATAAGGAGGAGGTGGGAGGGAAAGCAGAACAGACAGCACTTATTCACTCACTCCTCACCACTCTCCAGCAACTTGGGCTGACTGCGTACTGGCAGACTTTCATTTCCCAGGTCTGTAATTGCTTGCCCCAGTTACATCTTTCTCAGAGGCCACCTCCTTCCCTGCAGATGCCTAAGCAGACTTATCAGGTTTGAAAGGCTAGTGAGAAGAACAAAAAGCACCACAAAGTCTGACTAACTCTCCTCACGCCTCCACCTGAATGCAGATTTTTTTCTTATCTACATAAGGTTCCTGGTGCACAGCTTCCTCCCTCACTGCAGCTTCTTCGTTCGTTCTTCCCCCAAGGAGATAAGGGGTTTGCTCCATCCCTATGCAGTCCCTGCAATTGGCAGTCTGATAAAGGATGAGCGGTGCTGCTGGAACCTCTCCTCTAGCAGACTAGAATTAATGTGGATATGCCCCTATCTAGCAGGAGGCAGAGTAGCTTCTGCATTTTCTCAAGGGAGACCAACAAACAGGAGCAATATTCAGCAGCCCTTTTTTCTCTCCTCCACACTCTAATTTAAGCTTGTTTCAGGTCCCCAGTCCGTGCTTTTGAAAGTTTGGTTTGCGACGTCATCATTTTCTGAATAATTAAAATAAACAAGAAAAGCTTTGAGACTGGTCGTAGTAAAAATTTCTAGTCTAAGCAGATTTCTTACATCTGAGAACCAAATCAAGGATATTGTAAAGAGTCCAGTCAAATGCATGAGTTAGTGGCAAAGTCCTAGAGAGTTTGCTCAATATAGGAAAAAACATTCTTCTGAAACATAGGCACAGTCTCTAAACCACAGCAAAACATCTTTTTGTCTAAAAATGCTTTCTTTCAAATAACATGATGTGTAGACATATGTCAGTGACATTACAGGCTTAAATCAAAATGAAAGGATAAGAGAGCCTGAAGAAGCTAAACTGGTTTAGTAACTGGTGAGGGTCAAAGAGGTTAGAGATGTGCTGCTGGCTTTCTACACGTATGGCTCATGTTTGCCAGAGGAAGACAACTCCTGGCAAACCACTCACTTTTAAAGAACTTCATTTAAGAAAACAACTACTCTCCAAAAATGTTGCCAAAAAAAAGGGGGGTTGTCTGATCACATTATTATTTTAGCATTCACAAATAAGTCACAAGAATTTATGACTTCATAGAAAGACTGATTAAAAAAAAGTGACAGCATTCTGCATGTGTGGACAAAATCCTGAGCCCTTGCACATCTAAGATCCTACTGGAGCCCACAGACTCGATTTTAATCTTTACTTATTGTACTTATCTTTTCAGGATAAAAAGAGTATAGCCTTGGAATGACATAACCTAGATTCTTGTATCTTCTCCTTCTCCTCTTCTCCTTATTACTACAGTATTCACAACCTTTAGCATAACTCCTTGCAACAGCAATAGAGGCCTGGAGTTTAGAGACATTTAGTATTCTCAGTTTACAGATAAAAAACTAAAGTACAGAAAAGCTAAGAGGCTTGCCCAAGGCTAAACAAATCTAATGCAGGCAAGCTAATGTAAAAGGTTCTAAGAGAGGTCATAATTAAGCACTAATAATTTTTCAGGTATTTTAGAAATGTATATACAAGATATAATTAAAGATCCATAAACTACAGTACTTAAAGTAATTTCACACATTCCTTACAACAATAAAAGCATCTATTTTAACAGAAACATCCCAGATTCAGTAGTGAATTGGTCTGTCTTAATTAAATCCAAGGAATCAAAAAAACTATTCCTTCTTTTACATATCTTATTGATGACAGGAAAGAAAATGCATTTCAATTCCAATACAGTTCTGAAAGCTTGTCTAAAAGGCAAACTTATTTCAAGTTCACCGGAAGGCAATCATACTTCAGTGATAGCTACTCTTTAACCTTTTTTAAATACCTCCTTCTATGAGCTGCAGACCAACGAGAGAGAGAGAGAGAGAGAGAGAGAGAGAGAGAGAGAGAGAGAGAGAGAGAAATAATACTTAGTGCTTAATTCTGTATAAGTGATGATAAGATGAGCAAAAGAGCATGGAAGTCCAAGCCACCATTAAGAATACACTTTCCAAAGTACAAGTAAACTACCTCTTAGCAGAAGCATCTTTTCCTTAAAGATACGTAAGGGATGATGGTGCTAATGATGTGCAGTCTGACAGCATTCAAGCCAGGGGACTCAACTCGTTCATCAAAAACCCTTAACAATTTCACCAGCCTTTTGCCCACAACTTTTTCTAATATGCATACTAATAAGGGAGCCAAATTTGAGCTATTTTGGACACTTGAGGGAATCGTTCACAACAGCAGAATTCAGTATTTACCAAAAAAAAAGGAAATGCTACATTATTTTAAAAAAATGACCTTTGAATTTTATGAAGTGTGGAAATGTTTAGGCATTTAAAATTAATAAAAGCATACAAGATACCAAGGGCTGAGGTTACTGAAGATTTTTCATTATTCTACAGAAAGAATATTGTGGGGAAGAAGTGAACTTTTAACCGTGATTTTACAGTCACTAGTTAACACGCTGGACAAGCAAGGGCAATTTAAGAAAGAAAACTCAAAGAGATGGAAGATAATTTAAAAATGTCACCACCTTCCTGAGTTTATGGTAGAGTTAAACACAAAAAACAACCAGGAAATACCATGTTTTCCTTGTACACAGTGAGGCAAACACAGAAATAAGGCATTTGCAATAGATAAGCTCTTAAAGGCATTTTACTGAAAGAAGGTGAGTCTTTAAGAGCCATCAGAGTTTCAGTCCTCCCTCTCCTATCAGGTCCTCTTTTGTCCTCCTTCTCTCTCTCACCTCCACGTTCTACAGACTTCTACATCTCTACCCGATCAAAAAATGGCAGACGTTTCCAAAAGGCCTGAAACTAAAACATGCTCTTGAATTTTGTGGCTTAAGATTTATTAGAGATGCTACTTGTTAACAGAGACGAACATCTAATAATTTATTACAGCCTTCTAACCTAAGACGCAGCTACCCAGTGGTTGCTCTTTCTAGGACTATCATCACTTATGCACTTCTAGGAGACAGGCTACTTCTTAGATTCACCCATACTGCAATCATCATACTACAGACATACCTGAACCAGCCATTCACAGGCTAACTCAGGTACCGCTAGCAAAGTGGCTGTGCTAATACAAAATTCAGCACAGGATGCAATACCTGCCTGCACAGGGTTAGACTGTTTGGTCTGTGCAGCAGTAAAGCCTCCAATCTATTTTCTCCAAGGCAAGCTAAGCACATCTGCATGAGCTACAGTCACAGGAAGGACTGCAACGTACGTATGCTCCAAGAATTTGGACCTGCCAAGATTTTCCCTCAGAGAGAAAAGGCAATTCATTCCCTAAACCAAAATGGATCCCTGAAGATCTGTGCAAAGGTCAAGAACATTTTCTTTTCTTTAATGCTGTCCATAGCACCATAATGTCTATAAGGAGCAGGTTCTCAACTGTTGCCACAGTTTCAGAGGGTTTTGTGCATCACAGAAAAGGACAGTTTGTAAAACCAGACTAAAAATGTGATCATTATATAACCAGCAACATTTCTGCAGACCTGAGACAATGCTGTGGAGACCACCTGATCCACTTCCCTAGTGTAGACCCTCATGTTCGCAATACTCTGAAAATGAGAGAGGCTGGAGCTCATGACAGAAACACTGGGCATGGCCAGGGGCACCCGTCCTCCTTTAAAGGGAAGATTTTTGTTAAGTTCTACTGAGAGTTGCAGAGGGACAAGAGAGATTTTACTGACTAACCAGAAAAAAATCTCTATGTTCAAACTCTTCCTCTGGAAGGCATAATGACTCCTTAATCATACCTCAGCAAAACAAAACCAAAAAAAACCCCAAAAAAACAYACACCCAGTGTAGAGATGGTTCTCTGTGTTGCTGAAGTCAGAGTCACACTTTACTTGATAGAGCTGCTCCCATATAAAAATAATTCCAAACTATTTTATTCATTCAAAGTGCACATAATAAAACTGAGAAAGATTGTCTCAGTGCAGTACAATACACAAGTAGCTGCAAAGAAACAATTGTGTGTTTTTCTGCCTCCTGGGTAGTTAACACTGCTTTTAATTTTATCTCTGTCTCTTCATATTATCATCTGCAGAAGCTCATGGCCAAGAGTTTGCCCTGGTAATAGCTGACTGTTCTCTTTGATATCATCACTCCTTGCTCCTTATGGACAGGCCAATATTCATTGTGATTAGCAAGGGACAGCCCTGTCTATCCAGATTAGTCATGAATACTTAGAAGTTCACTCCATGCATCATCACTAATTGCTGCAAAAGAAAATGTCTGCATTAAAAAAAAAAAAAAAAAAAAAAGGCCATAATTTTCTCTTTCCAGGGAAGACAACAATGCTTCACTCATATTCATAGCATTTGGTGAGAATTTGTTTTAATCAGTAATTCAAGAAAGTAATACCTTACTGGTCACCTTTCTTATGCTTTTCTTGAGATTTAGTGTTCCATGATCATACAACTGAAATATTACATTCTAAAAAAAATGACTCAAAGTATTATAAGGTAACTCATAGTTATTCTAGGCTTTAAGCTACATAACCACGCATTCCTAAAAGACGAAAATCCTAAGGAAAGTTTAATGGCAAGTCCTTCTATCACAGGAATGAGTGTGTTTGAGAATGTGAATGTCTAGTCCTAGAAAGATTCTGATTTCTATTCTCAGTCTAGCTCATTTTGTCTTCCCTTATATTTAGACAGTCTTTCTGTGAGAAATTTGGTCCTTCCTCAAACTTTATGTTTAAAAAACTTTCAATTATTTTTAGATGGTCTGAAGAGACATTTTCAAACCAAGTTTTTTAAGTTGGTCTGTTACTGAAGTGCCTGGCTTTGTTGCCAATGACTGACAGGTTTAAGAGAAAACAAGGCCTATTTATACAAAGATGGATAAGTGAAATAATACTGAGCTGATTCAAATAGTTTTAAAGTTTCTTTCATAAATATATTTTACATCATTATATATTAAGCTGAAAAAAAATCATGCACTATGTAATCAATTACTTACTGTTTTGCATTAAGATAATTATTTTTTGTCAGAGACTACATTTTTCCCATCAGATTTTTTCTTGCAATGAAAGAAAATTTCTGAGAGACTCTGATTTATAAGATTTTATCTGCCAGAAAAGTGCCACTGTTGCCTGATGTAATCTTCTCCATCAAGAGCTAAGCTTCTACAGCACAGCACAAGAAATCATATTGGCTCATTTACAATTCCTGCGTTCTCAAGTATAGCAAGTGAACAAATAAAAAAAAGTAATTGTGAAACTGTTTTTACATACACCTCATTTGACACAAAACCATGAAAGCAAGGAAATGAAAAGTTTCACGCTAGTTTCATACATTGGCCTTTCTACTACCCACCCTTTGCAACAGCTGCCAAACACCATGACTGCAGCTTTTCCTTCCATTTGCCTGCAGCTTTAGCCTCCTCTCACCTTTTATATTAAACTATCTTCTCCAATGTTTTAAACATTTGCAACAAATTTTCACAACCAATATCACTGGGAAAGGGTTTTGGTTGAAGCAGCCTGTGCAGGCTGGAAAACTGAAATCTCAGGGCTAACGGTTGGTACCGAGCTGTGATGGGAGTTTAAGGTGCAGGGTTTTTTCTGAAAATTTCTGCTATCCAAACAAGTCTTTTCGTCATTACATATTCAACTAGTCTTCATGCCCAGTTGATGCCAGAAACTCCAGTTCACAAAACCTGACACAAAAATCAACTCTGAGGAGCTGACACACCTGGTAACTCCTTTTAGACRCCAATGCCTATATCTGCTGGCACTGGCAAATAGTACAATCCAGAAAGAGCAAATCTGAAGAGCAAGATAAGTGCTGAGGAACACAAGAAAAGTTTTATTTTGCTTTGTTTTTTCATACTACTTCTAATCTGGTCCCATGGACTGAATGCCTATTAATGGTTGGAGCACATTAGATGCACTCCCAGTTTATTTTCATCCAAAAGGAATCCAGTTCTCGTGCTCTGAGACTGCTCCATAATACAAACCAAAACACAGTGAGTGAGATCAGCTGAGGGATTCCCTTCACAAACATGTTCCTGATCTAAACTGAAAAAACTAACATAAATTCAGTCAGGATGACCTAAACAGACTGACATTTTGTTTCCATAAAAATAAAATGGATTTATGCACAAAATAATTCAAGCCCGGAAGTTTTTAGATGGAATAGGATCATCAACTGCTATATTGGTAAGGGACTAGCAAGGCACCTTCTGTCAAGACTTTTCAGCTGCAGCAAGAAGGCATGAAAAAGAGCCTGCTTTTTGCTGAACATCTGGCAGACACAGCAGAGAAGGGGCACTTTTGCAAATGTCCTCAGTTAACAAGTACATGAGCATCTAAAGAGAACATCTAAGGAGGATTTGATTGTCCTATTTAAAGTTTTGACCTAGAGCTGTCACCATTTAACATTCACCATAAACCCCCTTGATTATTATTGTCAAACTCCACATGGAAGATATAATCCCTGCAAATGGAATATTTAATATCTTTTTGCAGCTGTTCTGCAAACCTGGTAACGAAATCAATCTGCTAATTAACTAGTATTATCCATTTCTGTACAATCCATTAGTTTGCTGTCACTCTAGCTCCTATGTACCACATTAGTTTTGTTATACTGTTTGTTATTTTATTCCACATTTTCCAGGAGACACATAATGGACATTTAATACCATATTCCAAAGCTTCTACATCAGTATCCACATACATATTATTCTTATTGATATATGCATTACTTATGGTAATAATTTATAAAGAAGCTGAAGAAACTTAACAAAAGAATTCAAGGTATTGAAATTTTTGCAACTCCTCCCCAAATTGAATACAATAACATTTTTCCATATATCCTTTGAGAAATCCTCTTTATTGTTTATTCTAGATCTGATGCTAAAATACTAGATGTTCAACAAACGTGATCTAAATCTTCCAAATCTGGAATTTTATTCCAAGAGTATATGCAGAACATTGAACCTGCACATAGCATTATTAACTGCAATGGCACACAAAAGTCCACTTACGTGGACGAGCTTGAAGAATCGGGGACTTAGATATATTAAGTAAAAGATGCCACTTTTCTAATTATTATCTGTTAAACTATGATCTTACTACACGGAAGTAACACCATTAAAAGCATATTTTTCCTATCAAATCTCTTTTAACTTTCTAATCTCTGGCATTCCTAAGTGACCTAACATGAACTAAATACATGAGATTTAAAATAGGTTTTGTCTGTCAACCTGAAACATCTTCTATTCATTTTGAAAGTCTTTAATTAAGATATACATCTTCAGCTGCCTGTTTTTTTTTTTTTTCTAGTGATTAAGGTCTAAGTTCTATTTTGAGGCACTTCAGTTGTGAACATTCTGACCATCAGCATGATATGTTGTAAATTTAGGTCTTCAAATATCTAAAAGAATTCAATAAATAGAGTCAGCAGTGTCACTTCTGCATTGTTAACTGTAAGCCCAGACTGTACTTTTTGCAAGACAGAGAACTGGAGTAATGTGAGACATATGCTTACTCCTAGTCATCTATCACCATCCATCAGGGTCTAGAAAAATAATAGATGCATCTTCAACTGGTTTGTTGACTGACAGGGCTTAAACCCGCTAATGAACACAGACATTTCAGAAGCCCAACTGATGGCATCATATTAATCCAGGCGACTTTTACTACTATTATTCCTGCATTTATGGATGGTAGAAGTTCAGTAAGAATAAGTGGACACCTAGGACAGACGCCACTCTAATTTAGGTGTGTTCCATGTGCAACAATTAAGTTGTGCTTTAATCACTGATTACACAGACAATCAAATGCCCAGTGTACCTGTACTGCTGCTGTTCATGTCTCTGAAGCACAGAAAGCTATTCTTACACGATCATTTCAGACACAGGCCTATTTAAAATGAAATGCTCACTTCATAGCGGAGGTGTAATGCTGGTGGGTTTGGAGGTGTAGGGAGACCCCTGGAGCCACAGAGCTCCCTCAGCTGGGAACAACTAAGGTAACGCCAAATATGATAAATTCTTTTCCTCTCTCCTCTCCACGACTTTTCTTTCTGCATCTGAGGGAAAAAGGTCATATCCTTCCTACTGTCCACACACACAACACACATTTCTTATGTTCAAGACCTTTGCACTGGGAGTACAACTCTCTGTTTGTCTCACCAGCTGACTCTCATGCTGGGAGGCACTGCTTTTTCTGACAGCTTTGGCATCTAAAGGTGATTTTTTCCTCATGTAATAAAATGGGCAAAATGCCATCTGGCATCCAGAGGTCTGATTTGGGATTTAAATTCTAATTCTTGCACAGTGGGAGAGTTCTAGCAACATTGATAGGTTAGAAAGTCAAACAAAAAAATCCTTTTAAGTCAATAGATTGTCTGGTCACAGCCTTAAATAGGACGGAGTGTCTCATGCAGATAGCAGTTCTTTCCATCTCAGTTCTCTAATTCCTGATTATGGGGCTTCTAGTCAGGATCCCTTGGTAGACCTGCAGATGTAGATAGGATTCTGGCCTTCACACTTACCCAGAACTTTCTAATAAATCAAAAAGCATTAGAACATCTTGATGCAGTCCTGCCAAGTAATTTGGAGTGTACATCCAAGTGAGATATAAAGGAATAAATGGAGTTGCAATCTCCATATGTAACTCTTATTACCTCTATCACAGTACCTACTGATTTAAGCAAAAACTGTCAGTGACAAAAAAGTCACTTTACATTTCTGCAGCTTCCTGGAGTGTCCTAGAAGTGGAAATAGATTATTTCTGTATGTATTTTGAGACTCCTTTACATGAATTGAGTGGCTTTAAATTAAATTTAAATAAATGCATAAAAAGATTCTTTGCAATTGACTCCAGTTTTTTTGAGAGGCGTTTCATGACTTATCTTCAATGCCAAAGAAATATTGCCATGCCCCATTATAAATCCCAGAGGAGACATGATGCTATAGTTTTTCCACAAGGAAAACTAGACAAGATCACATACTGGGGGAATGAGGGCTGGAAGGAGTGAAATATACGGCTAAGACAGACTAGGTAACTAACGTAAGAAACTACAGACACTTACGTATGCTGTGATTTTGCAGCGTTAACATACATTACTTATCCTGCTGTAAAAGACGATATATAAATCACCTTAATAATGAAGACACAGCATACAGAAATCACTGGAAGTAAGGCACTGTACAGTAATTTGCACTACTTGCAACAGTTTTAAACATCTTCCTCCAGGTTAGGCTTACATTATGCACAGTAAATTCACATTCGCTTAGGAGTGAATGTGTGACCTGAACCAAGTCTGATTTCAGTGAATTCATTTCTGAGACAAATGACCCAATTGAGTATAATGGGCCTGTGAACTTGCCTAGAGTAAAACATATGAGTAAGTAAGTGACTGCATGATTGAGGCCTGCGACATTAAGAAACATACTGCTGCTACCCAGTAATAGCATCATTAATGCAGCCATTTATTGGTTATTTTTACTCAGAACAAGGGAAAATGCATTGCCCTTCTGAGACTACGAGAAATCAATACATTTTCAGCTTTTAATAACATGATCTAAACCAGTTGCTACAGTCTGCAGTGAAATCTGTCGAGGGTATATGATGCCATTCATTCTCTCCACAACATTATTTGTATTTTAACAGACACAAGCAGACTTCAGTGAAACAATAATTAAACCTTTGCTACACTGACTAAAATGAAAATTATATACATTTTAAGAAGCCTAAAAAATTCTTTTAACATCTTTATCGTTTTCATAATAGAGAAAACAGAGTCACCCAAACATACATGGAGTACACAATCACCAACTCCAACGACATTTAATATTAACCAGATGTCACTGACTACACTTAGGGTGCAAAAAAAAGTCAAATATCACATATACATAAATGCATGCTGAATCAAATGCTAAATATGCTTATTGGAACTTTTGACACCCCATTTTGAGAAGATCCACTATTATATATTAACATTTTTACACACCACTCCTCGCTGAATACAGAAAAAATTGTTAATAGAGAAACAAAGACAGAGGACCTAGATTATGGCATTAAGCCACAAACCCCCTGACAAAATCAGTGAGAACAAGTTGGGAGATAATTTTTTCTGGCCCTTCAAAGTGAAGGGTGCCCCACCAACTCTAGAAAGAAGAGCTCTTTCAGAAGCATCGTGTCTCTGGGAGGAAAGTGCTCCCTAAAGGGTGAAAGACAGGGTTACGGAAGCTCAGTATACCTCACCATTCCTGGCCAGCAATGTCAAAAACTTTAAGAATTAATTTGCATTTAATTTGATTCAAAAGTCTTGTTATTCATTATTATTCTTACAATAGCTGGACTAGAATTCACAGAAACATCACAGATGAAGTCTTGGGAGTTCATTTGTAAAAATCTGGCTCTTTTTGAATATTCTGTTTTAAAAGATGGAAAAGAAAAAACAGGATAAAGCACGTTATGCACAGATAAAGTAAACTACAGAACAATCCACAGGCTGAAAACTAACTTGCAAACACATCAGTAGTAACTAGGCTTGTCTGGCTTATAAAAAGCATTCATTGGCAATGGATATAATCAAAAACAATAACTAGTTTGATGAGCATAACAACTTTCTCCATGCTGCAAGCACTTAAAACACTGCAACAGTAGGTGCTATCTTGCTCCCAGCTTTTATTTTTGATTTACTGCATAAGAAAACATCTCTGTGCTTATGTTCAGTTTGGTCTTCCTTTTAGTCGCACAAAAATCAAGTCTATTGACGTTGTACATGTTTTATCAAAAATTTTATTGCCATTTTTAGGACTTTCTTGTAGTATTTCAAGAGACCAAGAGAATTAAGAAGTTCTTCAGACTTTTCATTTGAGGGGGCTTTGTACGAGTGCTCCTAAATTTTTAACATACTGATTTAATTCCCCTTTGTATCTGATAACTAATCCCTGACGGTTCCCAGAATGTAACTGGGCAAGTTCATTTTGTCCACTACATTTAATTACAAAGGCTCCAGGGCTGCAAGCTTCACAGATCAAAAGAAAGTCAGTGGGACTCCACACTGGCACAGAGGTTGTGCTATAGGAATGTATTTCAAGAGAAGAGTCAAATACTRTTTGGAAGGAATTGATTCACTCCAAATACAATCAGGATCCTGGTGCACTGTCCAAACGTGTGCATATATGTGTGTATACACTATATGCAAATGAACAGCTACCTCACATCGTGAGTTTGCAGYTGGATATCTCTCATAATCAATCAGCTTAGGCAGATACTTGCTCAGCATGTCAGCTTTTGTGAATCCTAAATTTTGGTGCCAAAGTGTTATATAAGGAGACGGCAGCTGACATAAATACTGAATTACAGGCACTTAAATATTTACAAATATAAAACTTAACAGGGATGATGGACTTGGGGAAACCAAGAAAATATAGTTATCTGAAGCTTCTTCTTTACTGGCTAGACAGGGATTTGTAAAGATAGTTTATTTTTTCCACCTGCCTTTGCAACTTGACAGTAACAGTGGTTCTCCAGTGAGGTACTAAATTAAGAGGCATTTTGTTTGTGTTGTTAGAGCCTTAATTGAAACAATCAGAGAGAAATGTTTTATTACAGAGAGAGAAAGGACTTTTTTAATAAGGCTCTAAGGAGACTCAGTTTTAATGATGCTTAACACAATGTTTTAAACTACGCAGTACATCTACATGCTATTTCTTGTTAAATGTTGGTTATTTAACAGCAGGCTGGCACCAGATTGCCTGCTGTGGATAGTTAGGATAGGCTTGTACAAGTTCTGACAATCTCAACATTGATGAGAGACAATGTCAATTCTAATTCTTACCGTATTTTACTTCTTGACACTTTCTTTGTCAGACTACTATTACTAACAGATGTTCTTAGCATGGCAGTAAATGCAAACATAAATATAATAAAATACTAAGCTAAAGGTCCTCACATCATTGGGAACACTAGGTTTGAGGACAGGATTATAAAAAGTAAATACATCTGTTCCTCATAGGTGCTTAACCCTTGGTACTTTTCATATGGACATCAGATTCTACCCATAAAAACTTAGCCATAAGAATTAGTAGTCAAAAAGAGCAAGCAGAATATGAAAAATCAGAAAACTTAATAGTATATTAGTGAGTGAGCGTTTTTTTCAATAAGATTAAAAAAAATAACCATTGATTAGGCAAGCTTTAAAAAATATATATATTATCAAAGCATGAATTTTCAATTAACTTGTTCAGCCACAGTCCAGTTATATTTTGAATCAGTTGAGTGCATTTCTCTTTGAAGATTTTTTTTTTCCCATTTGGCAAATTCCACATTTTGACTTGGAATAATGCAGCTTTTTTTTTTTTTTTTTCCAAAATGACACTGCCAAACTTCTGTAAAATTAGCTGTCATTTTTTTAAACAGCTGTTAAGGGCTACTTAAAGAGAAGAGTTTAGGCAGCATGCGCTAAGATGCTCTTATGAGGAAAAGATAGAAATTTTATCTGTAGAAGATGAAAATAAAAAGAAAATGAAATGCAATCAATTACAAAATAACAGAGCATTAAAATTTGAATCCTTCTCCTTTAAGCCAGAGCAAGCAGATTTTAGAGAAAACTGTTTTTAAAGATCAAAAACAAGTCTCTTCACCAAAATATACTATTTTGTCTAGCATGTGACAATTTGTATGTGTATGCGGGAAACTTGTGACATTGAGATAAAAAAAGGGTGAGAGTTCAAAGAGTAATGGCAGAAATCATGGACTGAAAATCTGAATTATGGATACTCAAAGAAACAACAATGACAAAAGGCAAATAGGGTATTTCTACCCAGCACAGAAGAGAAAGAAATACTCACATATTTTGCATTATTCCTCATTTTTTTTCCCATAGCCCATTTTTAAAAGGCAGGTAGACTCTAAAGAAAGTGGAAAAAAAACAAATCAGAAACATTGATAAGGTGACTCAATCAATCATGGGACATATTAGCAGTGACAAACAAGGTTGTCTAACCAGAGCATTAACCTTCAGGAAGAAGAAGGTAGAAGTAATGAAATAAACTAAACCCCCAARCACACAAACTGGTATGCAAATCTAATAACCAGGTAGTCAATTATTGATATTGACATTCCTTTTGTTGCTTCAAGAATAGGGGAATTTGCATTTTGTGTTAGAAGGGTTATCTATAGGCGGTATATAAAACAAAGTACAAAAGTCTGAAAAATCCTAGTGATTATCAAAGCTTTATACAATGAACTAAACACAGTATAGAGTAATGAAAGTAAACATCTCAGCTTACATAACTAAGGTCATGAAAAGTACTTTTTGCTATGACTTCTGGTGAAAAGAGAGAAAGAAAAAAAATGATTAATACATTGAAATCAAATAAATTCTTTCCAGACTACTAGTAATAAAGAAGCACAAAAAATTAGGAAAGGCCATAGCCAGTTAACTTGGTTAATAGTAACTTCTCACTTATCTAAGTGAAGTCGGGAATACCTGCAATCCTATGCATGAAAGGCAGAGTAATATCCACCTAGAGGCCCCACTATACCACATAGCATGGTACTGACTAAAAGCACTATTTCCATGGACTCGGTACTCATCTCCAGTATGGGTTAAATATTTGGCCTTTGCTAAGGCTCGTGTGCACTGCCAGGGTGCTGTCCAGGGAGTCTGAACCAACTCTGAAGGAAAACAGGGATTGTCCATTTATATATGTTTGTTTCCCCGTTTTTCCTGGTGGATGTCAAAGGTAGCTGGGACAGGGTGAGGTACAGCCACATTTATGCGTTTTGCAATGTGATGAAGCTCAAACAGGCATCTAAACAGCAACAACACTTGAAACATTCTCTATTTGGATATAAACAATTCTACCCACTCAAACTTAAAGTATATTAAGTTCCCAAGCAAAATCAATTTCAAATATAAGCAGTAGGATTTGTACACACAAAATTAATTTGCAAAACAGGTTTGAGCATAACAATCCTGCTATCCAAGTATTTAGCAGAAAAGGACCAGAGGTGTCTGGACATGCCAGCTGTTTGTGGATGTACACCCAAATGCAGCGCAGGTTCTCTCTGAAAATTGGACTCATCGTCCATTAACTACCTCACAATATGAACAAAATACAGAGTAACAGGATTAGGATGAGGATATAACCTTAAATTTCCACCTTTTGGGCATTCTTACATCAAACATTTCATTTTCTAGGCAACAATTCCACGAGCAAGATCTTCCCTCTTCAAGCATTATCAGATACGCACACACAAATATAAATCAGGAGCAATAACACCACCAATGGGCCATTACTCTATTCTTTCCAAATGCCCGCCTTGCCTATGCTTTACACCTTTTACTGCTTGGTCTAGTTACATTTTAAATTATCCCAGTAACAGATTCTCTGAAAGTTTTCTGGGACAGCATTCCACATTTTCATGAATTTTATCGTCAGGGACTGTTTTTGGCTATTCGTCTTCCTTCATTCTAGAGTTAATTTTATCTTTTAGTTTTCATTATATTGTCCTGAACTACACTTCACATTTCTTCTTTGTTTAAGCACTATAGACAGTTATCATATCCCTTCAGTTACCCTTCCCAGGCTATCACATCTCCTTTTTTTGGCTGCTCACTCCCTCCAAACCCAAACAAATATTCTTCCACTGAATTTTGCCTGCATGAAGAGGGCACAATTAGACCATTTAATCTTTTCCCACTAATTCGTCCCTTCAATCTCCAACATCTTTGGTAGCATTTTTTTGTTTTGTTTTGTTTTTTAGGCTAATCCATTACTGTTTACAATACACTTTGAAAATTGAACATGGAAAATTGAACATGGAAAATTGAACATGGAAAATTGAACATGGAAGTGCAAAGTAGACTGGTCTTAGAACAGATTTTGGGCAAAGTCACACACCAGTGCACATCCTTTGGAGATTATCCACATGCCCTGGAATTCAGCTTCACCCTGGAACACAGCTGGAAATGAGTACGTGGCAATATATACCCATTAACCAAGAGTGGCAGTAAAAGAACAATGCCTGTTTATATCATAGGAAGATCCAGTATGAATATTTCTGTCAGCTTACAATTATCAGGCACATATGCACTTCATTATTTTAATCAAGACACTGAGTTATTAAAAAAAAAAAAAGCCCCCAAAATTTGGAAATTAGAATATAAATACGCACTGATGTGTCTGATGTGAAGCAGGCTGAAGGACTCCATTTTTAAGAGTTAAAAGAACTTACACTGTCAGGTAGGGAAAGAGGAAACAGCTTTCTTGAGAATCAATTTGATCAATCTGCTGAACCCAATACAAAATATAGTTGGAAGTAAATGTAGCTTAAAATATAGCTAGCTGATAAGCATAAGTCCTTCCAGAGAGGGCTTTTAGTAGCATCTCTATAATTATAAACCTTTCCTAAATGTTGTCTGTTTGAACATACCCCCCCCCCCCCCCCCCCCCCCCCCCAAAAAAAAGAAATCCAGCTTGGCGTTTGCCAGGTTAAATGTGGAGTTAAATCTATTCATCATGGACAGTCTTCATTTCCATCTGTCTGACCTTCCCATCCTGAAAACTTAATTCTGCTAGTCATAAACAACCTCTTTACCATACATATGTTCCACCTTAACCTTGTGGTGCCTCCAGGTAACTCTCCATGCTGATTTGTTCTAGTCTGACATCTCTGTGTGCTGGGATTTAGGTTAACCTTTTATACTTCTATAACAGATGCTTCATACTCTCCAGTCAGGGATTTTGTTAATTGCTTCTCCAATGGTGAGGACATCTCAGCTGCAAGGGATTAGGAAAGATTCAGGAAATCAACAACAGGTAAATTAGAAGTGGATCAGACACTTCCCCATTGGAAAAAAATGTAAATGTTAAAAGCTAAGTTTGATCCTCATGTTCATGCATGCTTTCAAAATAGGATTTGTCAATTGCAAATACAAAGCAGCTTCAATCTGATATTAGTGACTTTGTCTATTTTATATTCCGCAACATTAAAACTGCTGAAATGACCTGCCAAGTATTGATGTAAGCTTATTGACAAAACAGAATGCTTCACAGTAAGGGCATCATCTCACAAGGCTCCACACAGTGACTCTGTAATTACTGTTTCAGCCTCTGCATATCAGATCTCTAGCATACTGTGCTTGATCCACCAAAAATAAAAAAGAGAATTAGCTGATGTAAGTAGAAATAAATTATCTGAAACAAATAATCTTTGAGAACTCACAAAACTAGAATTTTGCTAAAATGATCAGTTACACTTCTTTTGCTAAGGTTTAGAAATAATGGGTAAACACAGCAATGTCTTGTTCAATAAATCTTTATCCAGTAGTGCATAGACACCTACCTCATCCTCTAGAAAGCCATGGCAATACAACAAAACACCTAAGAAAGAAGCATGAGAGAATAGGCTTCTCTCTGTTACTCTGTGTGAAATGAGTATCCCTCCCTATTGTGCAAAACATACATACTTAAAGCCAGGAGCCAAAGCTTCAATTTGTGCTGGACAGGCAGGCAGAATTGTTAGTTCTTTCGCAATAGAAAAAATAAATAAATCTTTCCATGCAATGGGGAAAAAAAAGAAAGAAAGAAAAATAGGAGACAAATGAAAGCCAGCTCCAAGTAGACCTGACCAACTTAAATCCATAAATTACATCTGTATTTGGGTTTGGGAAGCTAAGGAATTCAGTCTCTTCCCTTGGCATGCCCTGACATCTTGTATACTCATTCTACATTCTCACCTGCTTCCCATTGTTCATGCCAGTCTGCTCTTGCTTAACAGTTTGAATATTTATTTCATTGGAAATATACTTATTGTGCTATTCCTTGATATGAAAATCAAGTTGAAAAAAATCTAGTGCTTTATTGCTTGTGTCATCTGTGAAATATAAACAGATTTATGCAATCTTTTGGGGGTGAGATTACAACGAGCTCTTCTTCAGGAGAAAATAGGGGTAACACCTGGAGTACCAGCAATCCATATTTGCCTGGGTTTAGTTGCTTGCTGGCCAATCTATTCAAGGGCAATGTCAACCCACTACACGCCTGCCTCAGACAGAAAGGTTGGAGCAGGCAGCTCAAGTTAATGACCCAAAGGTTGCATCCAGGCTGCTTGGGGAGGAACGACCACCTCAGAAAGGAACTTGGAAGACTGACTTAACATTTAAGGAGCTGTGCTATGAGCCATCATATCTCCAAATACAGATCAGGCAGAATCTGGCCCACAGAAATGCATGCTTTAATAATCAAACATTTCAGTATCAATAGCATTATTTATTAAATCATGTAAACTTTGTTCAGTTGCCCTATTTCAAAAAGTTTTTATTCAGAATTCCTTCAGGTTTTTACCTATTAATATTCATCTAGAAGAATGATGTCTTTAAATACCAATAACTGTCTCACTTCATCCATAATTTATGAATATCTTCTTAACACAAAATCCGTAGGTATCATTTGCTGCCCCTTGACTCCAAAAATTAAAGCCAGACAAAGCTGTAGTGAACAGCATAGGAATATAACTGTCATTTTCTGCAATCGCAAAGAAACCTGCAGTTTAGATAAAGTTCATATTTACTCCACATCTAAGACAAAAAGCTATTAAAGGCACCCTGTGGCTTCAAATCCATTTTATTCATTTTATTTACATTTTAACAGTGTTTGACGAGGTAAACCTCTTAAGAAATATTGTATCATTTGTGAGAAAGGGCACTGAATCTTAAGAAAGCAAATGACTCCCTCAAAAGTGATTTTTTTTTAAATTACAGCTGTCAGTCAAAAATATAACTTTGTTCTTTGGTATGCAAAGGCTAGGTTTCAAAGGGAAGACTGATGAAGAAGAATAAAGAGCAGCTTTACTCAAATGAGGATGAATAGGAGACTGGATAATGAGAAATATTTCAGAGAGAAGACAGAGGCCAAGTCTATAAATCAGGCTGAGAAATTTTTAGAAATATTTCCTGCTATGCACTCAGGATTCTTATAAATTAAAAGATATCATTCCTGTTGGTATCTTCCAACTCTAAACAGCTAATTCAGTATGGTACATAACGTGAGAGACAATAACAACTAAATGTTAACAATAATTTTGAAAGACAATGCAGGACATTAAATGCAAGTGACTGAGTCTTCACAATTCTACATAAGTGCCCAGTACAAGATTGTACATATGTAATCAAATTAATAAAATATTAGCACAAAAATATAAAAATATTTACCCTAGGATGAACTACTAGTTTTATAAGTGCAGAAGCTCACTGTGGACCGGTCTCTGCAAAAATTCAAAGTATATTTCCTCAAAGAATCTGTCATGTCTACGCAGCAGCTCAAAGGCGAACAGCACAAAGACCCCTGAACTGGCTGAGACCCAAACAAGTCACCCTACGCTTTGCAGCCCAAAAAGCACCACAGTCATGTTCTCACAGCACTGATCACCAGCCTAAAAAGCCCTGACTCCTGGTCCTCCGCCTAACAGAGATCCCAGCCTGAGCTGGCCTATAACCGACACCCCCCCAACTTTCCTGTCTGTGATCCTCTACACGCCCAGGTCCAAAGCTGGCATGGGCAGAAATGACAGCTGCCCAACAGAGTGGGGATAGAGACCTTCTCAGAAAAGGAGATTGTCCAAGTGGCATGATGGTATCAGGAAATCATTTATTGGGAGATTCCCGGCCAGAAGTGGGAACGAGGGAGAGAGAGGCAGAGACAGGAATTAACCATAAGGAGGCATGTATACCATGGCCTACTTGTAGACAAGTGTCATTAATGGAAGCACAAATGCAAGAATAGCTTAGACTCAGATAATATCATTATATGCATGTAATAATATACATATAAAGTGCACCATTTAAAAATTGCCTAACATTTGTGCTCATGCAACATACATCTATTGTTGTCATAACATACCATAAATAAAGAATAAAGAATACAGTAGTTCAGTACCAAGCTGTATTCATTTCAGCAAACTCCAGCTTATTAAAAATGAGCACTGCAGCTCTTTATTACCTTTTTAACAGTAATTATAACTACAGCATCATTTAGTCATGTTTTTCTATAATTCTGTCATTTTAATACAAAATTGTGACAATTAAGTTCTCCATCATAGGTTTTGTACAAGCTGAATTCCACTTTCAGCAGGAAAGCTTAACACAGAAATCAGTATAAAAATCTAGAATCTGTAGAGGTTTTAAATAAGTTTAGTCAACAGAACAACTCACTCTTTTTGTCAGCAAGAAAATTACATCTTGAATACAACATCATACAGGTAAGAATTCAAGCACAGCAGATGTCCTACTAGCATAATGAGTCTTCTGAACTTTTGATGTTCCAGTGACATAGTAAGCTGTTCAGCCCACTGACCATATGTTTACAAATACATTTATACATACAAACAGACACACACACAGATATTTTACACACACACACGCACCACCTGCTTTCAGATGTAAAAACATTCAGTCAGGCAAGTGCTTAACATACTAAATCTCGGTGCAGTAAAACTTGATAGTTGTGAACAATAAAGTAGTGACCAAGAAGACAGATCATTCTGCAACCCCAGTGTTATGAGTTAGACGTCTCCCTAAAGGCTATCCATAACGACCTCTTGTTGAAAAGAATAAATGTAACATTTTTCAATATCTCTCAAGATAGTTTTGCTTTGATTTCAGAGATGTAGCAACATACCTGACCAAGCTGTCAAAAAGGCAGACTCTGCAGCTCACACAGAACACGGACACCTCGCAGCCTGGAAGGCTAGAGGCGTGCCCACACACACACGCAAAATCATTCCAATAAAAGTTTGCATGAAATCAATTTGTATGATGTGCACTGATACCACATCCTGTGATATGATTAAGGTTGATGAGATATTTCTTTAAAATCAAAAAGAAAACCCCAAAACCTAAACAAAAAAACAAACCCCCCAAAAACACATTTAAGGAAACAAGTAAAAGGTTCACCACACAAAGCTAGTATGTTTAAAGTATCCAGTGTGTCAGAGATGATGGGCTTTAAGTTTATTGTACAGATATAGCACATGCACCCTCACTGATTTTTTGGTTTTGTTGACATCAGCTAAAGCTGGGTAAAAATTAAAAACAGCTTCACAAAGCAACACTTCCCTTTTATACTGTATTTGATAATCATGCTAGCAGTGGGTTCCATAGTACCATGCCGAAAACTGCAGACAAGGCATCATCTACACTGTGAAAACACCAGCGCCTTTCAGTGCTGTACCACATCTTGGCAGGAGTGTGCAATAACGCACAAGCTATCCCTCCAGCCCACCTTGAAAACAGACCCCCAGAGCCCCACGGATGCACCCTGTAACTGCACTCTGAATAAGTCTAAACAAACACAAACCTCCATAGTGCGCTGGGCAGGCTTGCCTCTTGTTGCTGATTCAACTACAGAGGACTACTTAAGTGCCCCCAAAACACCTCAAAGTGGCAGTGATCAGGATGGTCAAAGGCTGCATTTGTAAGAACTCTCTCTTGCCCTACATCTCGAGAGCGGACACAACCATCCTGACCAGGACAGTTCTCTTTACTTTCCTCCTAGATATTGGCCCCAGGTCAGAAAACTGAGTTATGCTCCAGAACTTCTATTAGGAGGAAGAGCACCCTTTTTCCCCAAACAGACACAAATGTTGGTGCTCTGTGGGTATCCATCTGCGACCTAGACAGCTATACCTGTCTTCTGCTTCTGCAGGTCATGTATTCCTCAGGAATAATCAAAGTTTAGACAGGGAGTTTTGAGCACAAAAGAAGAGTTCAGTAATAACACATACTAATATGCAGAAAGCCCAAAACTGTCCCAAGTTGCTCCCCACAAGGAAACTTTGGCCTGTAATAGTTTCGCACTGGGGCACTACATCAGACTGGTATTGAATCCCTTCTTTCTTCCTCTGGAGGGCCTATACATCTTTCTCTAAAGTGTTTAGAGCAGATCATGCCCAGTGGCCAACACGCCAGTATATTTTGGAGTACGAGGTACTAAAATGGGACTAGAAGAATATTGGCTTTAATTCTTGGCTCATTCGTAAAATTTCTCTAAAGATCCCGCACAAGTTATCTAACCAAAACTTGCCTCAGGTTCCACTGTCTATTGTGGGAATAATACTTGCAACATAGACTCATTATGAGAATGAAATTCAGTTATGATCAAGTAGTGGTCAGACAAGGAACAAACAGAAAAGTACAGCCACCTGAAATACAGTTGGCTGAGATGGAGGTATTATATTAGCCTTTCTTACTGTTCATCCATTTAAAGAGTCTCTTGAGTACACACTGGTAATTTCCAGCACAGTGCTAAACCTCCCATGTCATGTTATTCATTTTGGTAGACTGAGGAACGATCCAATGGCTATTTGATGGGGAAAAAAAAATCACTTTCTACCCCATTTGCAGTAAGGGGAGAGAAAATTTACTTTGTCAGCATCATTATTGTTTACTAAAATGCTGGTGTGAACAATATCTAGTGCTTGCAGCCAGTAATAAAGTCTAGAAAACTGGTAGGAACTGGATCAGTTTACCARCACAGACTGTGCAAGTGCAGAGGTGTGAATGTCAGTGCTCCACTATCTCTCCACGTAACTTCCTCCCTATTTTCCAATAGATGCTATGCAGATTCTGGAGAGCATGACGAAACACATTTGTAGAGGTAAAGATAAATTTGGTTTTCTCCTTCTGCTCTGAAATTTTTTCCCCATCCTTTCTGCTTCTATCTCAGAATGCTATTCCTTTGCTTTTCTTATTATTCTTTTCTGCACATTTTCCTCTTTGTGCATTTAAGTTTCTACAGTTTAATTGCACACCTTTAGAGACTGAGCCAGCCCCAGCGAGTTCAACTGGTTGTTTTAACAGATCAGCCCCTTATCTACAAATTATACTCAACACCCAGTAGAGTGCAACTGTCACCTTCACACAGGGTCTCTGTGGTTCTTTGCTACACAAGAATATGCCTTGAAAGAACTGTGAGCCCACYAGCACTGAGACTTCAAGTTACATGCTCTACAGCACAGCCTTCTCTTAAAAAAAGGACTTGAAAAGGAAAAACTTAATCATCTGCTTTTGTTCCCTCAATACTGGATAAGGTCCTTTCAGGCTCCCAGAAATGCTGCATGTCTTTGAGATACTGCATGCCTCCACAGCGATCCAGCAGGCAAAAACAAACCTAGTTGTGATCCCAGCAGACCCTGATTTAATATTGGTGAAGTTACCATGACATGAGGCTCAATATTGGCTTGCCAAGTCTGTAGCAACATTGGCAGGTTTGCTCAGCTTGCACTAATACCAATACGACATGGCTATGTCTATACCACAATCCAAAATTGCATCTATAGCTCATGTTGCCATATCTGAGCCAGGCTTAACCAGCTAGGTTAAAGCTGGGACCAAAATTGGTTTAGCTGTGGTCTATCTGGGATGGAAGGTATCTAACCTATGATCAAGTGTCTCACTGTCACAATTACACTCTTTTTTCAGTGCTGGCCAGGCAGGTGTGGCTGTGTCTACACAAAATGAATTCCACCTCTACATTGCAGTTAGGCTATACTTTTTGCTAACTTTACTGTCTTGGCACCAACCTGCCATCGTGACACACTTCAATTTGGTAGCAAGTAGTAAAGGCCACACAGGTCATGCTGTTGGTATCGTCTTACTACATAAGGGACTGAGCACAGTACTCATCTCTGAGGTCAAAACTCCAGTAAAAAGACCACTTGAAGTTAAGTGATGCTTTGCCCCACTCTTATAACCTAACTTCATACTATCTAGGTGTTAAAATATGCTTGCAAAGTCATGCTTGCAAAAAGTAAAATCAGCAGCTAAAGATTTAAAAAGAGGAAAAAACAAAGCAAACAATATTGTGACTGTTTTGCATTATGAATCCAACTGTACCAAAAAGATCTAGAGAGTCATGTATTGTGGCGGATGAATGGCACGGACTCAGGAGGGTTTGCGTCCTGAGACATTTATTGTTTATTTCTGAGCATATTTAAAAAGTTAGCTGCTTCAGCGGTTTTACAGATACACTCTGCTAAGCCAGTCATCGTGCAGATTATGTCACAGGGAGCCAGTCATTGCACCGATCACGCACGCAGCGATCATGCCTTGTACCTTGCTACTTGTTTAGAAAAGCTGTCTTGCCCTTAACCTTGGTTCCCACTGGCTTCTGCTAGTTTATCTGTACTTTCTCAGGATGTATCATTCCCAGCTGCACCAGTGTCCTTGGGTATGTTTGTCTGAGGCTCCTGTTGCTTGCTACTTGCAACTTTCCACCAGTTTAACCCTGTCRTGACCCTCCACAATGTATCACCAATAAAAAGAACTGCAAAGAGGCTACTTTCTTCTAATATTGAAGAAGAAACCTTATTACAGTTAGTACCAAGTGCTATCTCCAGAACTGCTTTATTTCCACTCTGTTTCACAGTCTGGAACATACTTCCGTTTCCTTTTGCTCTGGTAAATTGAATTTTGTACAGCATGAGGGGATGTGTTCTGCTTCTTACCACAGATTTAAAGAAATACTACACTTCACCTTACACTGAGTAAAAATCAATTTACTACCTGTAGGTGATGAAACTATTTCTCACCCATGCTGAGCAGTCATATACCTCATAAGGCTTAAAATCATAAACTGGCTCATTTCACTGAGAGCAAAAWTAAAAGGTAATCTGTTTAGATTAAATATTTTATTTTACATGTTACTCAGGTGTTCCTTTCTAAAGGTTATCTGTAGTTTTATCTACTGAACTTAATATTAAGCTTTCTCCTCCCTCTTACTTGCTCAGCTGTTATCAAGAGACTTTGGTGCCAGTAAAAACCCCAAAACACATTAGAACTAAAATATGCAAAGCAGTTGCCTCTCCCTTTCTCCTAGTGATAAAGGGCACTCTAGAAGAAGGGCTGCATTAAAAGCTCAGATCTGAATCTGAGCACAACAGAAAGCCAGCTGTTAAGATCTGGCTGTAGACTGCAGCAAAATTATCTTATTTGCAAAACTCGGTATGCTGTGAGGCAGATAAATGATAACACTATAAACTAGTAAAAGGTAGAAAGCATTATTCTACATATATTTAGGCTGAATTCAAATCTGAGATTGAATATGCAGCTTTGAACATATATTCATAAACATTCACTCCAAACAGTTCTGCACATACAGCATTTTAATATGGGGAAAGCAGTAGCAAGCTATTTCCCTGCATAATGGCACTGAAACAAATGTTTTAACATTTGAGTGGAATAGAAAGTTAGTAAAAAAAAAAAAAAAAAAAAGTTGGCAAAAAAGGGTTCTTTTCTGGCAAAGGATGCATTTCCAGACAAATGAGAAAAACTTTTCCCTGTCAGTCAATCAATCAGTTTATTTTAAGCTGGTGATAACATGGCTTTGGAGATTAGGAAGCTAGTGAGCTACAAAGAAGAACAAATTAATTTTATTTAAGTGAAAAAATAAACACTTTCAACAAATAATCACTAAACTAAGCTCCGTCTATCAATTTCAGAATGGAAGAGCTATCCAGAAATAATATCTAATATGAATTTGGTCAACATCATGAAGGGGAAATAAATGAGCCAGCTAAAAAGCAGGAATTATGTATCACATGTCTGAGCTGGAGGAGTTCATTATCATGGTTTCTTTTGTTAAATGGCTAATTAACAGAGCTCTGCAAATGCAAAATGAAGAATAGAAAAATTTACTGCACAGACAGCCTCAGTCGGAATTTTCAAATATAAGTGCTTAAGGTTAGCTGCTGAGATGCATATTTAGCACTTTAACTGCAACAGTATGATTTTCAAAATGGGTAGGCACCCAGAAATTGCACAGCTGCAGAAGATAGACTCTCCAGTCCCCCTGAAAACAAGGAAATTCTGATTTAAATTTTAGATCCCAATTAGGAATTTAAATTTATGTCAGGCATGCGGGTCTGACAAATTTGGCCTTCATCCATCCCCCAGCAAAAATTAGTGGGTCACCTCTGCATCATGTAAGAACTAGTTACTTATATCCACTGCAGTCTGCAGGGGAGAGGCTAAGCACCATAAAGATGATTCAAGAGCAGGCAGCAGCTCCCCACAAAGCCTTCCAGCATCTTTTAAATACAACCGTCAAGGCAACCAAACTTTAGGGCTTTTTGCTTGGGATGGAAGGAAATCCAGAAAAGGAAAAAGAAATGCYGGAGTCCGTCCTTCCTCCTCTCAGAGGGGGTTCTTGTCGTACTCTCCCATGGGGCTGTGAGCAAAGTCTCAAGTCCCAGCACCCCCGAATCGCTCTAGTGCCAAGCAGGTCCCTACAGCAAGCACAAGGTGGTATTCCATAACAGGTATGAGGTCAGGCGACTATTTGGTATGTAATGCTGTTCTTACAGTTGAAACATGGAGTCACTTTGGCCCCGTATGCTCCAACAGGCCAACTAGTTCAGCAGGAGCTTTTGACCTGCGTGCTGCTCCTGGTGAAAGCACTGACTGCCTCTGAAAGCTGGATATGACATCTACCATAAGCACTGTGTTTGACTTTCTGTGCAAAGTACTTCACAGCCTATAGATGAAAAACTGCTACAGGAAAGTGCTAAGTAGGATGTCTTCCACATTATATTACAATAAGCTTTTAATTAAAAGCCTATTGGCAGGTCCTTTCAGGTGTGCATAAATAAAATGTGGTACTTCATTTTTGATCAGCTATATCTTCATCAACATGGCTAAAGAAATTCCAAAATTTTGATTCCCCAAGAGAGGATCACAGCTAAAACGAGACAAAGATTATTCTAAATGGTGGCATAAACCCCAAAAGAAAACATGCCTTTCAAATAAGTGCGGTAGCTTTTAATTTCTGAATTGTGCAGTCAAGCATACACATCCTTGTCTGATGAAGAAGAATATAATCACCTAGGGGCATGTCAAAAATAACTGTTGCTTTTTCCCTTCCTATCCTTTCTTGGGAAAGCAGAGATTGGTGAGCCAATCAAGAAATTAAAACTGACGTTTCACAAACTGATAGTTGTGTTACTATCTATTTATTTTTTGTTTGCCTATCTAGAGTGAGTACAGCTATCAGGCATATACTCTGAGAATCTAACATAGCCTTCAGTAGTCTCTGAACTAATCCTTAAGAAAATTAATTCCATAAAAAATAAACCAAGAAATTTCAAGAGGTCACTGTGCTGTCCTCCATCTTCTATAATGAACAGAACCTTTCAATCCTGATGCAACCTGTTTCAGTCACCTACCTTTCATTTTAAGAAAACTTAAATTCACTAGTTAAGACAAAGAAATTTCAAGTTCATCTTCTGAAAGAACAGGCTGCTTAAGGAAAAACAGCAGGGTTTTTTTTCCTCCTTACTTAACTTTCACCTCTCATCAGCAGCTATTCTGCAGTCCTTTTCTCACTGAAGGACAGGATTTTCACAGAGGTAACTTTTCTTTTCAAATAAAATGGTCACRATGGATTAATATCTCTTTTATTGACCCAGCATAGCACACTGCAACAAAATGGTCTGGGGTGCTTTAAATATTCATCCCCAAACTAAATTTTATGTTCTGTTGTCTTTGTTTCTCAGTAACTTTGTTTTGCAGAGAGGGACCCAAATTCAGTGGCCTTGACACTAAGCCTTAGCATACATGTATTAACACTTCAGTTATAATAACTATCTATCAAGACAACAAGGGTCTGAGATAAATATAACACTTTTTTCCCTTCCCAATTACATTTTCCCCAGGGATACTGAAAGACTTTCAAAGAACTATTAAGAACCTTTCTAATATCCAAGAGAAATACTTATTAGCAGTCACACTGTAGTACATCCAGTCCCCCAGAAAGGACAGTTACCTGAGTTTTTGCTCTAATATATTCCACTATATTCCACTACTTAATAAAAAAAAGAAATCAAAACAAATATTCAGAAAATTCTTCAAAATTCTTGAAACAGCCATTTGTAATCCATTATTAGACAAGCTATACTAGATACAGAAATTATGTATCACCAGAAATGAAAGTTAAACTGAGTATTTCTGTTTCAGGTAGTAACCTTATTAGATGAAAAGGAAGTTTCTTTAAGAAAGCGTAAAGATCAATAATCTGCTAAATTTTTTAAAATACATAATATTATTATCTTTGTTTTAACTGGTATGGCTGCCCTTTAGATGCATCTTTAAACTGCAGCTCTGGATTAAGATACATTGTTAGAGACTTAAACTGGTCTGACTAAATTTCCACCTGACACTCTACTTAGGGCTCCGGTGTTAGGTTTGCTGACTAAGCAGTAGTTATATACAACTTGAAAATCAGTACCACACAGCTCTATAAGCTGCTTACTGCTTTAATATTTTACTTGAAACAATGCAGTCATGCATTTCTGTCTTTTTTTCCGCGGCAACAGTGAAGTTGTTTCTAGTCTTGCTGTGTCTCATGGTATCACAACATATGGACTGATGTTCTTATGGATTGAGAAGTTAAATATGAAAGGGGTTTATACATCACATTATTTTCCTTAGTCAATTTTCTGAAATACTTTTATAGTCCTGTTGAGATTTAATAGAAAATGAGCACGTTTCTAAGAAGTATGTATAGCACTTCATTTTGCATGAGTCAACAAATCCTCCTGACTGTCTTCCTTAAGGTATTAATTCTCAAAGACAGACTTTAAACTTCCTTAATTACTAAAAAAGACAGGCCGCCTCTTATTATTCTTTGACAGATGGCTCTTGTCTTTGGGAGTCTGAACAAGAAGTTAGTTTTCTTATGATGCTTAAGTAATATATATCAAGAGTTTCTATACCTTTAAATGGTTCTTTAAGTTAATAACTAGATGTGACATTAGCAGACTTGCTATATTATACAAAAGCAACATTGCTAATTACCAAATGAAGAAGTGAGAATTTATTATATAAGGGTTGATATAAAGATGCACAGTGCTTGTACACGTATCAAGACAGCTGGGACCATCTCAAGTACTAAAGGGACAGCAAAGGTTTAACTAATTTAGAAGCAATACTACAACAAGAGTAACCAAAACCTTTAAACACATTTGCCAGCCAAAGTAATGTCCTGAAAGTCTGAAGAGTTTAGGGTGCTTAAGAAGAAAATAACTTCTAATATCAAAATTCTAAGCAACTTCTGAAAGCCCACTTTATGACCTAGAATACTTTTAAATGGGATGTGTAATATGGGAATACTCTAACTTGCTTGCTTTAAAACCATTGCTTCGACTTAGACGTGGGTCAGGTTTAGATTTTCTGGAGAGTGTTTTTGTGGGTCTATTTGTTTTTTTTATGTTTGATTGGGGGGGGGTTAGGAAGGGAGGAGTTGTGTGTGTGGTTTGTTTTTTTCTTTTTAAAGGGGGCTGGATTGCCTCCATTAGCAACCTGCAGACCGATGTATGCAGCAGCCTGAATAACACAAAACTGTACGCATGCCTACACATTTTTACTGCCATTTAGATTAGCTGAGTTGGTGATGCTGTTGGCACTCTGGTCATGGCAACTGGTATTTATCATGAGCTAATTTACCTTGAAAAGGACTTGTTTCAATGAATAATGAATTTATACTTTATGTTATGATGACATTCATCCTTGCTCTTCAAAAAAAGAGCTTTCCATTCTTCTTATTGCCCAATTCTTTTTAAAAAAACATGAATATTTTGGGGTAATGACTTTCTCAGATAAAGACTGTGCCTAATGCCTTTGCCTAATACCAAGCCTTGTGTGAAGTCTTGTTCTTTCAGGAAACATTTCTGTTTGCGTAATTTTTTGACCAGCAGCTCTGAACAATTAGCTGAACATTTTTGTAAAGCAAAAATCTCAATAGCAAACATGCATGCGCTTATGTCTATACATGCATTCACACATTATTTCAAAACAAAGTATAAAAGAAAATGATATTAAGAAATTAAAGCTAGCTAGATATTACATGTAATGAGACAGTTCATTGTAGATATCTCATTAAAATTGATCAAATTAAGGCAAATTGGTAATGGCCTCATAATCTAAGAACACAATATAGCAAACTTGTTAATGATAATGTTATTGACAACATAACTATCAATTAAAATGCAACTAGTAACCATTTTCATTAATATTTATGGATTCTGCCCACAATAAGTAGGACATTTTATGCTGACATTAGGAAATATGTGGCCACTAGTAGAAGACCATACAAAATCAGCCACTTATTTCTCTCCTTTTACTGAAATATTACAGTGATGTTTCGACTCTGTGTAAAAAGATGCATTTAAGCAGGCATATATCACCTTGCAAAAACTAGAGCAAGTGCTTCGGTTTGTACTAATGGAAATGGAAAAGTACATTTTGCCTCACTGTTTGGCAAAACCACATGTCACGTAGGATCTTCATCATCATCTTTCTGACATAAACTCAAAATTCTCATATAACTCAACTGTTAATATTTGCTTTGTGTTTCAAAAATCTGATTCACTGAGATGGTTTCTAAACATGGTAAATTATTTAAGAAACTGCAAAGTCTGCATGTGCAAAGGTTCACATAAACCTTCAAATTTTTTTGTTGCATTATTTAGTATAGTTATAAATGTCAGGTTACTGTTCGTAGAGGTACGTCTGCTTAGAATGGCATTTGCAGAATAATGTTTGCAAAGTTCATTTGAGTATTCCTGTCAGCGCTGCTGGCAAAGACTTTTTTTTTTCCTTATTCTTTTTCAATGTGACAGGTCCCTTTCAAGAAGGTGCTTCATCTTCACTCAGTTTTCAGATCTGTGTGTTTCAGTTCTTCTCCAGAACTATGTAATTGTTATTACTGTTGTCGTTATTTATTTGCACATAGAAGCCCTAAACAAGGAGCAGGATTCTCCATTATGCTTTATGCCATATAATTACAGTGAAAACAKACAAGACAAAACAAAACAAAACAAAGAAAGAGCCCCTGCTTTAAAGGGTTTCAACTCAAAGTGTTAAGAAAACAATGAAATAAAATAATTTATTTTTCAGGAAACACCCAAAATGACCTAGGAAAGATTTTATTTTAATTAAAAACACTGAGCATATGGAGTACAATAAGTCAAAACAATCACTAAGGGCATTAGTTACAAAGTATTCACCTTTTGTTTTCACTGTGAGCACTTCTTTAGAGTCAGAAATGATTAACATATCTCTTCCTTTCCCCTACTGTTTATGTGCATATAAGAAAACTTGAGTCATTGAAAGTGTCAGCTTAACCATCATCACTTTGAAGTTTAAGTTAAAATGTGGAGAACCTGCAGAAGCTGAACACTTAACAAAACCACCTGCTCTGTTTAGAAATGTTCTATATATTGCTCAAAACATTTGAACTTTTTATGACATGTATTTTTTGTTCAAGGGCAATTACTCAGAATATAGTAAAACATGTTCTTATATATCAACAGATCAGATCAAATTAGGTGAAAAAAATGACTCCCAGGCTTATGTCATGCCAGCCGAGCTTGTGCCTAGAGGAATTCATTAAGGAGCTAGACATCGAAAATAAGCAGCTATAATATATCATTGACTTCTCTCCCATATTCTTCAACACCACCTCTCTTGAGTACCTACTGATGTGACACAGCATGGAGTACTAACAGACAGCATACCTGCAGTATGTAATGTTTCAGAGATTGCTGCTAAATTTACTCTCTGTTGACCCAAGGGTTAGGTTCAACATTTCTTAGAAAGCAAACATACTTATTTGCTATACATAACTGAGACTAGGAGAAAACATTTCACTGGATATGCCACAGAAGCAACAGATTTGCTCTTTAAACATCTACACACATACAGGATGGATATACTTAGAGAAGATCCAAAGCAGTTCCCTAAAAGTCTTCCTGTTGAAACAGGACTATACTCACAGTGCTTAGCTTTAGATACTTCAGCTAGGCTTTTGCTGTGATCTGTGCTCTACATCAGCCTCGCTATGCCTTCCTCCCAAGCTTAACTTTCTCATCAGTGAAGATCCACCTCCAAACACTGGAAYCGAGCCGAGGAATTTAAAAACAGATGGGAATGGTTGTTATCTATAAATCTAATGGTTTCAGACTGATTATTTAATTAACCATTACTGGCAACATTGCAAATTTTTTTTACACAACTCCTGTAATCCAACTTCTTTTAAAAAAAAAAAAAAAAAAAAAGCAACATATGTTCTTTTCCTAAACATAATAAGATTGTTTCATATATGTAACATAAAAGGACAAATTATTATGGTAATTTTTTTTAAACAAGAAGTCATTTAGTCATTTTAAATCTTTGTGGAGAGAAAATACTACTTCAGGTTAGGACTTGGAACCCTACTTAGTTGCTATACTATTTTAAAATAGGTTTGATATTCATATAGAGAAAGAGAAACCAAAAAAAGTCAGATATTGTTCATAGGAAACATTTTTAACTCTGAAATCTAATTTCATTCTAAAGCAAAATAGACATTCTGAAATCTTGCAATTTTCCACTACAGATGCTCATGAAAATCTAACTTTAGACTTTAATTTCAAGTTTTATCTGCTTTATTTTTACTACAAGTATATTCTTCATGCCACCTCAGTAGAGGATAGCAATTTAATATATTCCATTTCTTTCATTTAATTTCTGCTATTTTAATAGGTGAGGGCTGCTGCCACTTAAAACTGCTGGAAATATCTTTTTTTTGGTCAAAGTGTTTTCTGTTTATATTTGTTCGTTGCAACAAAGCAAATTTTTAACATTTTATTCATATGATTCTCTAAAATAATTCATTTAATCAAAATAACTTCTCCTGATAATAGCTGTTCCAATGAAACACTTCTTAGCCATCCAACTCACAGTTTATACAGAGATCACAGACAGATATCCTAGGAAACGTCTTCCAAAAGATGTTCTCGTTTGTTTGTTCTAATAAGTGAAATAAAAATTGATCTAAACGACAAAGGCAAACTAGAAATTTTTGAAAAGGTTAAGCATCCTTTAGACTGGCTTGATCCATGACTGAAGGTGTGATTTATCCATGTGATGTAAATGGTACTGTAAAACATGAATTGTTGAAAACCATTGGAGAAGCAGCAAATCTACTAAAAACAAAATTATTGCCAGTTGTAAATATGAGACATGCAATGCAGTATGGCAGATAAAACTGGATAAGCCAAGTTCTAAACTACTGACATTGGATATGTTCTTTAGACATTTATAAGTTTCAGCAAATGCAGTTTGACACTAGTTCTGCTCCAGAAGCCTGAGCCAGGCTTAAGGTGGGAGCTCCAGCAGTTAATAAAAGCATGAAATAGTGTGTGCATAATGTGAATAAAAGCCTCTTTTTCAGCCAGACCCTTGAGTGTTTCAC
The DNA here is from genome assembly GCF_003343035.1 of Apteryx rowi. Lineage (NCBI taxonomy): Eukaryota > Metazoa > Chordata > Aves > Apterygiformes > Apterygidae > Apteryx > Apteryx rowi. Next base: position 646,442 of record NW_020450208.1, on the reverse strand, counting down.
AAGCGTTACAACCAAATGCCTTGCTACAATTTGTAATAAATATTTAGGACTTACTCTGATCTCTCCTTCAGCAATGTAAATCCAGAACACTTACACACATATATCAAGTGAGATAAGGTCACTGGTCAGAATTTGATCCATAACATTTTCAAGAAATTTAAATTTCTTTTGGTATGGTATATACCTTACATAGCCTCAATCCTGTACTGTAGGTGGATCTCAATACTCATATTAAGCTTCACTGGTATCAGAGTTCCCCATAAAGCCCAAGGTCCACCTATAATGTTCTTTCAGGGTATTACTGTCCAAATGAGAAAATACCCTTCTAAATACTTACAAATGCTTTGTATTACTGGTTTGATAGCATTTACAAGGCTCAAAATTTCATACCATATACAATAAAAGACTAACACTATTCACTATTTTAACACGAAAAAAAATCAATGAAAAAATAAATATTTATACTGACAAAAGTTTTATCTTGTATTCTGAGTATGTCTCTATTAAAAAAACAAACTACTTCTCTCAGTTCATAAAATGCACTTAACAAAAACATTGTTTATTTTCTTACTATAGATGATCTTGGAGAATCTACTGAATAGGCAGAACTAGACTAGAGTCATCTAAATGAAGCATCTGAAGAAGGGTGAAAGATTTAGATCTTCATACAGAAATAATTCTCTTTAGTGTAAGTGATGTGTTTCTAATATTTAAAAAAAAAGTATGAAAAATCAATTAAAGGCAAACAAGTACAGGGAGTCACCAGCTGCTCCTGATACGTATACTTTTTGGTTTTTGTCTCAGTGGACAAAACAATAAGAGGAGCTCCAAGATAATGCTTGTCTTCACTTGCTAGTTCCAGTAGACCACTCCAGACTCAATATAGTAAAAGAAAAACTTGTGAAAAATTCTGAACTACTGCTATCAACTTTTAAAAATACAGAAAAATTTTGGTCTGTATTCCAAAGATCTAATATCAATTGGAATAATAAAACAATCAAGCATCCTCTGCCATAGACCTACAGTAAAATCTTTTTCTTTGAATATATCTTACCACATCATCTAAACACAAAAGCTACCTTTGCTGAATTGATCTCGGTAGCAAACACTGTTTAAATCAGAATGCCCCAGAAGTAGCCGTTTGGGTTTTTTCAGTTTGTTTTCTTCAAACATTCTAAACATTAAACAACATTGAGCTAACACCCCCTAAGAGTTATGACACTCACAGCAGATCATTCTAAAACAACAYATTTTAGGTTTTTTCTTTCAACCTCTGGTTTCTGAGGTGAGGACATAATCATTTACACTTTCTGCTTACATCTTTCTTCTTCTTGAAAGACAAAAATCCTATTTTTTCCTCAAAATGGAAACAGATTCTTCTAAAACCTGTTGATTGCAGCAAGAAAAACTGAAAGTTATCAGGAAACTCATTAACAGACTGAAAGTCCTGGTAACACAGAACTACAGTGCCAATAACAGAAATTCATGTTTACTACATTTCCTAGCTTCCTATTTCTATGTTCAATCTACCCCTTGTTAAAATTAGAAAAATAGAAAGACCTAGTCTCAGTACAGCTCCAAAAAGCCTGGGAAATGGTAATTTCAGTTGAATTGAACACTTCAAAGATAGTTTGCTATGAACTAAAAAGAAAGTGGTTTGGTTTTTTTCCTCCACTCTCTGGTTTCATTACCTCTAGTGCTTTAGATTCTAAAGAGTAGAGAAGAGAGAAATCCTTGCTGTCCTCATTTCTCCCACCCTCTTTAATTTCATCTGTGATTTTAATTATATTACTTCTCATAAGCTTGTCTTGCCTTTATTTTATTTTTAAAAAGATAAGAGTTTGCAGCAAGGCTTCCTAAAAAACTTTCATCTCTATTTTTAATGCACACAGTAAAGTCAGTGGCATACATTAAAAAATACAAAGAGTAGATGATTATTAATTCCAGTTAAACCATTACTGAAAGAGAATCACTGATCAGAATTATACTAATTAATTTTACRTAATCAGTGATTTTATACAAGAACAGCTTTGTGAGCACTTACAGGCTGTCAGGTTTCACATAATGTTAAAACCTCACCTTTTGTACTTGCACACTTTACAGTATTGTTGAAGACCTGTAGAAAAAAAGTAGCACTTAAACTTTTAGGGTATGTTTGAGCTAAAAATGGAATTACTTTCTTTTGATATTAATTACTGCTTTGGAAGCACTATGTAGGAGAAATGTTTATTAATCTATGCACAGAGTTCTCTTTAAGGGCAATCATTTTATTGCTTTACAACATGATTCCAAAACACAATTCAGCACTTGAAAGCTTTTGTTAAGCTTGTTTTTGACAATTGGATATAAAAGTCGCTTGTGGCCATTTGGATGGAAATATTTTAGTTTCATGGATTAAAAAAATCAGACTTAAAGACATCACTCATTCTGCTGAGCCAGCTTGACAGTTTTGATAGCCCATTACAGTAGTTTATATTTAACTTCTGGAAGATTTTGGTAGACATCTCAGAATTAGGCTACCTTGGAATTTCAATTTCCAGTGGGCTCTGTCTTTGATCTCAGGTCATCATTAGTTAATGCAAATAACCCATGGTGAGTTCTTTCACATTAACATCAGCCAGGAACTTTTGAAGTACTTCTTTCTCACACCCTTCTTTATTTATAACTGTGTTGGACAGCTCAAGAGACATCTCTGTGAATCATCAAGMACTATTTCTCAGTAAATCAATTAATAATTAAATCGAACAATAATTAATTGGCATGACATTTGTTTGATTAAAAGCAAGTCAGCAATAGCCTTGTGGAAAATAAAGTTGTTTGTATTTTATTAGAGAGAAAGTGAAAAAGAAATGCATATTGTAAATTCTCTCTGTTCTTTTCTCCTTTGAAATGGTAATAGTAATGCAATGGGGAGAAAAGCTGGATCAGGACTGAGCAAATAGGGGGAATTTTATTTGTGAATACTCTATGATGTAGAAACCAAGTTTTGACATGGTATTATTTGTGCCCTTCTGTTTAACATCTTAAAAATTCATAGGGCCAGTAGTGGCAATAGTCAAATAATAATGCTGCATTTCAGTCAGTCTGACCACAAACGTGAGAGATTAATTTTATCTTTCTGAAGAAAAACTCCGAAGTGAGAGTGATAGTGTAATAAGACTGAAAAAGCAGCAGAAAATTCCAGCCCCCAAACCAGATCTATTGAGTGGCCCAGCTTTAAAGAGCTTCTTTATCACTGGCAGCAACCTGACCTGGCTTGCTAAACTAAAGAGCGTTTACTATCCTTTCCCACAGAAGAATGCAAGCGTGCAAGGAAACATGAACAGATTTCTATATATCAAAGACGAAGTAGGCTTTTTGAACTTTAAGTAAAACTAAAAACAATGCCATGCAAGAATCTGCTCAAATACTTCAYTGAACGTGATAGAAACACTTCCATATTGTACCAGATATATAAAACATTCCATTTTGAACTCTGATCTCATCTCTATCCTTGAAAACGTACACACAAATTACTGCCCAATATAAACTATAGAGCAACACTGATTTAAAAATATGTACTTATATCAGCTAACAATCTTACTTCTAGTTTTTAACTYAGGTATTTCCATTTAGACTCTATTGGAAATCTCATGCAGGATAATATATAAATGAGAAAAAAATGTAAAGCAGGAAGAGAACTACTCTATTCTTTTTAGGACTTTGATGGCAAAAAGGCTTGGACCAAAGATTTCTCTCATTTTGTGTATCCATAAGAGACTGGTACAGAGCATGAGCACAAAAAACATTTAATAACTGTAGTCTAGTCTGGATGACTGTGAAGCAAATGATTCTCAAGCATGGTGTTTAGAACTGAAATATGTTCATAAAAATATTCAAAACAAACCTCTACAGTACATTTCTGAACAATCTGCAAACCCCAAAAGGCCAGATTACACGTGTTAACATACACTTTAGAAGAAAAAAAAAAGTTCTACTAGATATGATCGGGAAAGGTTATTCTTAGACACCCCAGAAATCCTTTTTTAAATCCTTCTATCTTCCTCCCACCACTGCCTCTATGTTTAGATTAAATTTAGACAGGCACTAAGTTAAGCCACGCACCCAAAAAAGAGACCGACACTTTTGTTATCCTTTTCCTGCCCTAAGTGCAAGAACAGTAGAGATCTTCTCTGGAAAGATCCATACAAGGATTATAGAAAGGCACAGGCCACACTGTCCTTTCCCAGCTTTTCCCATCTTGCAGATTATACCCTTTCTCAGAATAAGTGAACATCTAGAGAAGCATTTTCTATCAGAAGGTACTTATGCTTTTTCCTACTGCATACATATTCTTCTACCAGGAGAAACAGGTAGAATAACACATCTTACAAGCCTCTGCAAAGTCAGTTTGGAAGTCATTTAACTGATACAAATAATAAATTGCCCAGGGTTGATGAAGGCAATGTGTTATATAATTATGTCCTTCAAAAATAATAATGCTGCTCCTATCAGCACCATATTATTACTAGATATTGCAGATAATGCTTCTGGAAGCAAATCTTACATCTCTTTACCAGCAAATTATAGAAATGCTTTTACATGATTATTCTTCTCCATGGTAAACACAATGGTCCTTGGTGGTTTATGAGCATTACAGAATAAAACTTTACCATAATGCTAAGAAGGCCAGTTACTATTCTCATTTTTGTATAAAGCTCAAAGACAATTGAGCTTCTCCATTTCTTTACAAGAAGCTTGTGACAGAGCCAGAAGTAGAACTTTCTTAGCCTTGTGTTTGAACTATAATAGCAATCATTAATTTAGTTGCGACATTTACATACATTTAAGTTATAGCTGTATCTGATAAAGGTATCATTATACAGCAAACATTTAGAGAATGTGCAGATAATGTGGTCATATGATTGAGGAGGTCACATTTTGGTAACAGACACTGAAATAATGGAGCAAACTAGAGGGACAAGCAGCAAACATTGTCTACCATGAAAAAAAATCTTGGCAGTATCTATGAAAATGTTAATTAAACAGATGAGTAAATAAGTTTACTCCCCCTAACAGTTAAACAATCTCCACACCAAGAGCAGTGCTAGGAGAGGGGGCTTGCCAGAATGCTTCGGAGACTTCTAGTGCAGATCACAGCAAGGATTTCATTTTCCCAGAAAGAAGCAGTTCAAAGTAGAGGTGACAAGGTATTCTCAGCTACAAGGGGTGAGGGTTTGTGTGAGCTTGAGAGAATGTGAGCATGTGTGTATGTGACTTATTTTTAAATCTGGCTTTCARTTCTTAAGATTCAGTAGACAGTCTCTTGGGTGTCAGTATTTTGCCCCAGTTGTAACATGTCTGCAACACGTAACTGAAAGATGCAAGTAAACAAAGACTTTCCCAATACTTGCAACAAAACTTAAGACTGCACAAAGTTGATCTTTCTGATTACAAAACAGAAAACTCAGGTTGTTTAATAAAAATACACACCCACACACTCTCATCCTGGGCAGGGACACTCGCATAATTAGACTTCTACATGCCTATAATTTCTAATGTTGCATTTTGCAGTACCATTAAAGCCTAGCATATCAAGGAATAGTTAAATTGGAAGGCATCTCTGGAGAGCATCTAGTTCAATGCCCTGGCTCAAAGCTGGGTCAACTATAGCAGGTTGCTCAGAGCTGTGTCCAGTCAGGTTTTGAATATCTCCAAGGATGGAGACTCCACAACCTCTCTGCACAAGTTGTTCCCACACTGTAAAAAGCTTTTGCTTGCATTTAAATGCAAACTCCTGTGTTTCAATTTGTGCCTATTGCCTCTTGTCTTATCACTGGATACTGTTGAGAAGAGTCTGGCTCCATATTCTTTACACCCTCCCATCACGTATTTCCACACATTGATAAGATCCCTCTGAGCCTTCCTCCCTCCAGGCTACACAGTCCCAGCCCTCTCAGCCTCTCATATGTCCAACACTCTTGTTCCTTAATCATCTTTGTGGCCCTTCACTGGACTCACTCCAGTATGTCCATGACTTTCTTGTACTGGGGAGCCCAGAATTGGACACAGCACCCCAGATGCAGTCTCACAGTCAGTGTTGAGTAGAGGGGAAGGATCACCTTCCTCGACCTGCTGGCAATGCTCTTCCTAACGCAGCCCGGGACACTGCTGGCCTTCTCTGCCACGAGGACGCATTGTTGAATCATGTTCAACTTGATGTCCTCCAGGTCCTTTTCTGCTGAGCTGCTTTCTGGCCAGTCACTGGTCCATGGGTTACTCCTCCTCAAGTGCAGGACATTGCACTTCCCTTTGCTGAACTTCATGAGGTCCTTGTTGGACCGTTTTTCCAGCCTGTTGAAGTCCCTCTGAATGGCAGTACAACCATATAGTGTGTGTGCGCACATGCACATGTGTGTGTGCGCACAGATATGTGTGTATGTATAAAACATATACAGACGTATACTGTATGCCTACACATTTCAATGGACTAAATGCTAACTGAGAACTAAATACTGCCAGAAAGAAAGGGAAACTTAATATCATGCCCACAGTCATAAATGCTGCCAGACTGAATCAACTTAAGATCTGCCAGGCCCATTATTCTGTCTTCTGCAGTATCCAATCACATTAATTTAGAAAAAAGAATATAAGAACAAGAAAAATATAGAACGATCTTTTCCTCAGTATATCTTCTCCACTATGAGCAACCTGCAATTTCAAGATCATCATGTTTAAAAGCTACCAAGAGACTTACCTTTACGAATGTGTCCAGGTCCTTCTCAAACTAACTTTTGACTTCCAACACCCACAAATATCACCKCAATGAATTCCACAGTTGATTTACGCATTGAGAGAAAAATATTTGTTCACTACTCAACCTGTTCACATGATTCATGATTTGACAGAACTTCTTCATGTTGCCCCCAGTTATTTCACCAATTCCTTCATTAAGCGGTAACAGCATACACCATGGTATACGCAGTGAAGGTTTTGTTGCATTAATTTTATCTGTACTGTGAAAGTTTTCTGCCCCTTAGCTAACGGTCACCAAACTATTCAACATCTTTTCTAGGCTGATAACGAGTACACCGAAGTGTACAGATAGGGTGGGATGTCAGTGGATGTCGGTGTCACACCTATCACTCCTGCCTAAGGAATTTTTCAGTTGTCATGTGCACTCTTATCCTGGCTTATATTCCAAGTTTTCACTTATCAATGTCTCTTGGTGATTAAGTATGCCAGCCTAGATGACCACTTTGGTATAAATAAATGGAGTATTTTCAATTTCTCTCACCCTTGCAGAGAATAATTCCTACTGTGTGATATCTACTTGAAACATTGTTAACAAAAAACAGACATACATCTTGACACATACATTAGATATCTAAAACTGCTGCATTTATAGACTCTAATTAGATATTTAAAAATAACTGCTGAATAATCATAGAACGGCATCATTTAGGAATAATGATTTTTAAAGGAAATTTGAAATTATACAGTTCAGATTGAAAAGTTATGCTTCTATTTCCCAAAATCATGAAAGCAGATTTTCTTCCAGCATAGGCTCTAGGCATGGGAAACATTGCACACCTTAGAGATGGCTTCATTCTATGCTGAGTCTAATGACAGGCTAATGTCTTCGAAACCCGTGTATTGGAAGATTGACACCTTTAAGGAACAGTAGATCAGAAATATCAGTGTATCAGAAATTACAAAATCTGACCAAGAAATTGTATACCGCTATGATAAAATTCTTATAGTGAGCTTAGGCAGAATTGAAATTTAAAAAAGAAAGCAATATACAAGAAAGCATTGCAGTCACTCAGTTTCTTCTTCTGGTAGCAGTTAACCATCACGGTAGATGAGCACAGTAGGAATGCTTTATACAAACAAAGCATTTATCTCCCTTGATGAAATCCTAATGTGCTAGATCTAAGTCTAGCGCACAATGCTTACACACCATTTTAAAAGGTCTTAGAAGTGCTCTGTTTACTTTAAGGTTTTTTTATCCTTATATCCCTAATTCATAAATTAAATCCACATGGAAATATGAAAATAATGTTTAAAAAAAAAAAAGCCCAATACACACATAATCAGACCAACCATCTCCAAATGAAAGTGTATCTAACACATTAATCTTTCCTGACTGGACCTCATGTCACTCCTGAATCCATTTTTGTCACTAATTTAGATTAAGCGATTGGCTTAGATTAAGTGATCAGCATCAACTTTTTCTCCTCCAACAACTTATCAGTGAATTTCTTAGCTAATACTTCTTTGAAATTGAACCTTTTAGCTCTGATTTGTCACTATATCCAACTGCACTGAAAAGTAGTAGGGAGAGGTGGCAATAGTGAGCTGGCTACAGTTCCTTTACTCATAGCTGCTGAGCGTGAGTCAAACGTACCTTGCAGCTGCCATGAAAGACAGCAGTGGAAAATTGACATAATAAGGCTCTGCTCAACCACATTCTCCCTCTTCCTTGTTCCCTTCTTCTTGAGGCATGCAAAATATTTCCAGCAAAAAGTTTAAAAATCACATCAGACTCTCCAAGTCATAACATCAGCAAAGAAATTAATTCTTGTCTCCTGACAGTGGATTTTTTAAAGGTTTATAACACCAAACTTTCTTCACAAATATGAAAGCTTATCCCTTATCAAAGGAAGGGGGAGAGAGTCTTAGATAAGCAAAGAGCACACACACACAGAGGAAAAGGAAAGGCAGTAACAAAAACTCATAAAACCCATGACAAAACAGAAAAGTTGGCAAAATTGCCAGCTATCCTCTCTTTCATGTTTACCATATTATTTCCACAGGAATTGTGCCAATGCAAAGTTGCTGCGCGCCTTATGAAGAGATGCACAAAGTGGAGCAGAGGTAGCAGTCCTGAGGGACAGCAATCCATCAGGTACAGCTCTGCAGAGGCCAGAGCACTGCTCTGGTACCCAGAAGATGCAGGACACTGACCACCTAGTTAAAGTTATTTGTGATTACTAATGAAGAGTGACTTACATGAACTATGTATTTATTACTGGAGTTTGGGCTGGGAGGTTATGACKGGTGTGCGTTTGCTGGAGACATGGAAGGTTATTTTATTGGTCTAAATGACTATTTTCAGACTACAGTTGAAGTTTTTGCTGACGTAAACCTACTGTTTATTCAAAAGGTTATTTATCACCAGTTTTTGGTTTATATATTTCTAAATCACTGTAGAGATGAGACATTCCCTACCTATTAACTTAGTATTAAAATGCTACAACTACTTGACTGCTGAAATTGCATCCACTCAGTGGTGGCCTTACCGCTTTTTACCTGGTGGACATCCCGATCACTTCCTGTTCTCATGTGTACCTCCTGCTCCAGTGTGCCGTGGTGCCAGGCTTGGTGCATGTAAGTGGGCCATCCATGCTTAGCACTGGAGGAAGGTAAAGTTTTTCCCAAGGTAAAAACTGTGCGTGCATCAACTTGAAATATTCCTAATGCCATCCAAAATTTCAAGATTACAGGATTAGAAAAAACTGCTACTGCAGCAAAAGTAAAAATACGTTTTCTGGAATATTTTAACTACCAATTCTTTTCCATAAAATGCATTAAGTAGCACTTTGCTGAAGCTTTTAAAAAAGATATATACATGAACAATTAAGGAAGATTTAGAATAATTATACTTGCCTATACATAATCAAAATAGAAGATATAATAAAAAGTAACAGAAGTTAAATGACGAACTTTAAAATAACCTTGTCCTATTTATTGGTACAAACCATTTTTAATTTTATGGCATTCATAACATAATAGATGTTACTTATCAAGTCTTATTAGCATAATAAAGAACTATAACCTATAACAATTGGGAAACTAAATTACTGCCTTTACATTCAAGATTTACATTGACAAATACATTGACCTTTGCATTATGTTACACTTAAAAGTTTAAAAATTGCATTATTGTTGGTTTTATTTTCTTGTCAGATGTAAAATTTATTCTGAAAGGTCTATTGAAGGAAAAAGGATAATTATAAATTGGGGGGGGGGGGAGGTTGTTAAATTTTGAATACCAGGGGATAACTTACACAGCAAATCTTCCACAAGCTCAAGACTAGATATTCCCATGGAAAGAAACAGAGAATGTAATTGAAAAACAACTGTTTTGCCTTTCTAAGGATACTCAGGAAAGAATGACATCTTGGTTAGTGACACATTTTGTTAAGCTTTACCTTGCACTGACCATAGGCATAATTCATGTCTTACAGGTTTTGGATACATGTTTCCTTGCTGTTCATGATTATATATAATTTTCTTACGGCAGCTTTTTCACACAATTTCAAATATCTTTTTAACTTGAAGATCTACTGACATTGCGCGGCATCATACAGATATGTAAAACACAGCAAACCACAAGTTTTAGGGTCTCCAGCATTGGATATATTGTGTAACCCTTTCTGATGATTATTAATACCATTATAATAGTTATAATAACAGCTATCATCATTTTAATATCTTATAAAGCAAGTTTGAGTTTGAGAATGTGAATGATTCACTAAGTCCAACCACAGTCCCAGTAGTTCAGCCTCAGGTCTGGAAATCATCATGAATTTGTCACTGGAGGAAATAAAACACCAGAAGTGTTTTGCTCTTTACCTTAGGAAAAAAAAGTTATTTCTGGTTCAGTTTAGGAATCTCTCTCTGATCTTTGTCTCTACTTACTTTAGAGGCCCATTCAGAAGCACAGAGCCATGTGAAGAATCATAAGGTTGTTTTTTTCACATCTTTTATGTGGAAAGAAATGAGCTGGGCATGATACAAAAACACTTCCATTTCTATCCTAATTCATCTTCAACATCCTTGTGGCAATAGTGTCTATACTCACAAGAAAAAGGACAAATCTGCTGAAATTCCTTTTTTTATAAGGGTTTTCAACCTTTTCTTTGGTTTACAAGTAGTATGCTAACCTGGTTGTTTGCTGACTGATCTTTTAAGGATGATGCTAAACTCACTGAGCATTTTTTACTACCTATAACATGGCATATTGATTTTGCCTTTCCCTGGTTCACTTCTAAAGCCCACACAGTCAAAACTGTTACTTATCTGAAGACTTCTTCAGCCTTGTTCTGACAGATATCTGTGTTCTGACACCATCTGCTATCTTCATATTCCATCACTGAACCACAGGCTAGCACTTCTGCTGTGACAGCTTTTGAGCTGTAAAATACACTTCTCTTGACATCTGCCTCAGCTCATACATCCTCCACTAAAAAAAAAAAGTAGTGATCTGAAAATATTCTTTAGAGATATTTACATTTTAATTTCTCCATAGGATCTTTCTTCACTCTGAGGATGCCAACATTCTGCAGTTTACTGTCTTTCTATTTTGAACATAGTTCACATTTTTTGTATACAAGCTTACAGTGCAGTAGGCAGGCAGGGAACACCTGATATACCAAATTAATACTAGTTATTCATATCTGCTACTTGTAAAAGCACACAGAAATCTGCACATGTCCCCTGTAAGTGTAAAGGAGAATCAGATGTTCTAACACTTTTGACTGCAATGATACACCTACATTAAAGAAACCATCTGCTCTTCTAAAATGAAAAGGCAAATACAAAGCAAGCTGATTAGATGAGTTATGGTCTACTGGATTAGGAAATGGAAACTAATCCCATCTGAGACTCCACCTCTGTACATATTCAATCCACCTAATATCTTTACCTTTAAAGTCTGGATAATATTCACCTGATTTCCTCACAGAAGCATGACAAGCAAGTTACTGCTATAAATGAACTTTGAAGATTTTAACTCATGATAATTCAGAAGCAGCCTGCCAAGAACATGTCACAGGTACAACCAAAATCTATGATGTAGTTTATACTCCAGCCTTTAATAACCATGATGCAAAAAAGCTATACCAGAGCACAGTACATGATAAAGTTACTTACCTTACTTAAAAACAGATACACTTCTAAGGGCAGGGGGAGTGAATTTTGTGGATCTTGCTTTTCAAACTATATCTGGCCATCTAAAATCCAACATAACCAAATAAACTAGAATTAGGTAATGGAAGTTATGAGTTTCACAAAGGAAATAATGTGCAACGATACTTATGAAGGAAAAACTCAGTTGCTAAGAATGTAGTAAAAGAGAGAAAAAACAAACCTAAAAAACCTCAAAMAAAACTATCTAAAAAAATTAACTGAATTCATATTTCTGATTATCTCTTCTTCTTTTGCCTCTTTTCAAGCATTCTGAATAACAGGGTAGTTTTCCCATCAACAGATGTCTCATTTTATCACATTCTCAATGTATATGGGTGGATGGAAGTGATGCTTCTTTCCAAATTTGAGTAATGAGCAATATACCAGCTAGTAAAAAAAAACGACACCAGATCTTGATGCCACACAACATGGAGATGACCGTTCTTTAAAAGTGTTCCAATAGACAAAACAGCAAAGCTAATGGGTTATTTTCATTCAGCACAAGGGTTACCATTCTGACTACTGTCCTCTAGACTACCAAGATCTTTAAACGCATCCTACCCATATACAAGATATTTGATGGTATGTGTTCGTACCTAGCCAGAGATAGACATCACCAGTAACATAGTCTGTAAATTCTGTATTTTTAATAAGTCATTTTCCAGCTCTCTTCATTTCTCCAGCTTTTCTCAGGCCTCTCTTCAGGTCTTTCTTTGCTCATTTTTCCTATCCATACCTTTCAATAATAAACTTCCACATATTTTAAGGAGCAAACCAATTGTTTTCTAGGTTTCATATTTGCACTTTTTATTAATTGTCAACTGTATTTCTAAAACTAATTTTTTTTTGCCTAATACACTGTCAATATATCCCTATTCTATTCAAATCAAAAACCCTACCTGCATCAAAAAACAGCAATATAACTAAGAGTTTTATACCTATTATACAGTACATCAAGAGCTCTCATAATAGTGTCTGCAAATAGCCTGCCTCCAATAATTTCAGTTGATCTAGGTGCATGCATCTAACTGAAGTACTTCCTAGTCTATCTGCCAGCATGCCAGCAAAAATCATTCCATCAACATTTATTAGTGAAATAGATCTATGAGCAGTTAATCTCTCTCTTTTTTTGCTATTATAAATATCCTTACTTTCACCATTCCTTTTTCTTGATTAATCATAACAAATAAGTATATTAATGCAGTAGTCCAAATTCCTTTTAGAGTTCTGTAAAATGAACATGTAAGGACATCTCAGCCTGCTACCTTACTCATCTTAAGATTCTTTTTCACAAGTATACGCTTAACCCTTTATAATGGACCTAGGAATTTTTTTTCGCCTATTTCTATGTGAGAAGAGACAAACTTGAGATAGAATAATTATTTTAATCACTGTTTTGCTTTTTGCATTTCTCTAAGGCACATAACTCTTAATAAAAATCATTCAAAATTATCTGCCACCTCTTATGAATTATTAGCTGTCTTGCCCAAAATTCCATGCAAAGAATATTTTTCCTTAAAATTTTTACCTAGGATTCTGTCTGTCCTAATATCCTTCTGCAATTGTATACATTTATATTCAGTATATAAACTCTATTTTATACATAAACTCTATTTTATACATTTAATACATAGACATAGACATATACAAATGTAAATTTTACATTTATAGATAAATTCACACATATATAATCACATGCAAGACACTTTTTTGTAGATACACATATAACTTTTCAAATGAATATTGTAGTTTGTTGTGCTTCATCATTTTGCAAAGTGCTTCAATTTACCTCTAGCTTCATTAAAAAAGAAAAAGGAAAAAAAAGAAGCTATTTACTTATATGTTTTAATTCCAGGACTGAAAGGGCCTACAAGACAAGCCTTCTGCAGTTTTTTGGAGGCTTTTTGTTGTTTTTTTTTAAGATAGGAAGCTTCACTAATAAAATCGCCTACAATTACAGTCTGCCAATATCCCATAGGATTTCTTTATCTGTGATAAAATGATAATGAGTAAAGTGACAGTCACAACACTCAGTTCAGCCCCTGGGGGCATTACTCGGTTGCCCTACTCCCATATCGTCTCACCTAAAAACCTAAGTATCTCCTGTTTTGGCACCTCCTAGCCTTTTCTGCTTTCTCCCAAAAGGCAGAAGCCCACCTCAGCCCCACCTAGTGCTATCCCCTCTGCCCAGAGGGCCCCCTCCTGCCAGGTCCTTGCTGGCTGCCCCTACAAAGCCAGGGAGCTGTACTGCAGTCTCCAGAGACTGGGCGCTCAAGAGACTCTGCAAGATTGTATTTCAGGACTCTCCCCCACTTCACTTCTCATGTCAGCCCTCCCACACACACGTACACTTTTTTCCTGCTCTCAATTTCTAACTATGCCTGTCTGTTAGTTTCAGAATATGTCCTTCCTACTTCATTTTTAATAACAGTAATCCTGGGAAATATTATCTTTCTCTCATGATGATTCTTCCCTTCACTTTTTCTTCCTTGCATATTACTGTTCAGAGTCATGAAAATCTTCTTAAATAACTTTAATCTCATTATTTTTCTTCCCATTTTTCTTTCCCTTGTCTTTTGGATCATTTTGCTTTTCAGTGTAACAGATTGGCAATCTATACTTTGGTGCAGTCTCTCACTATCTGTATTGAAGGAAAACTGAATTTTTCAGACTCTCTTCCACTAAATTCAATTTCTCAAGGATTTAATCCTTTTCTTTTTCTTCTTTATCATGTGCTGCTATTCTTGATGTGTTTAAAAGGAAAAGCCCATCTCTATTTTATATCTTCTGTTTTAAGACAGGCTGTAACCTTCCTCAGGTCTTTCTTCCTCAGCATAGTTTGTGACAGGTCCTGAAACACTGGTGCCCTAAGTTCTCCCACAGTAAGATCAGAGAGCTCTCTAGCCTTTTTTGGATTCTTCTCTTTCTGTTCAAAATGGTGTGGTCCTAAATTGTATTACCAAGTTTATCTGAACTGAGAATAAGAAGGATGGTAAAGATAAAGAACTATCTCTTCTATGACGAGCACTGCAATTATTTTCAATTGTAGAAAGGCAGGAGTCTTGTTTTAATATTTAACAGGCTCTCCTTCTTACACTTTCTGAAAATCCTCAAATCCTTAAATATTTTCCCACAATTCTCGACAACTTTTGCAAAATCTTTTTCTTTCTTTGTAGTCATATTTATTTTATTAAGCTACTATATTTACTTTTTTATTCATATTTATCTGTAAGATAAATATTTTACTTTACTTCCAATTTTTAACTGCATATTAATTACTCTCAAGCTTCATCTGTTATAGATTTTAGATATTTGCCTAAAATGGACTCCTCAAAATCCCGCCCAGCAGTTGGGACTGTTCTGTCTGTCTTTTCAGCACGAGCTTCCTCTTAGGGTAGACATCTTTGAACTTCAGGGAAGTTTCTTGGGGACAGTGCCCAGGTACAATGCTACACTGGTTCCACAAACAAGGGAAGTGGTTTCTGGAAGGCCAGTGTCAGGAAAAGCAACATTTGCATTTTCCACCATGCCATCCACTCTCCCCACTTCTTGAAGAGCTAACAGCCAATCATCCTGTTCTGTGATAGTCTCCCCACTGGCTTAATTCTGAATAGGTTCAGGGCTGAACCAGAATTTYGTATAATGGGCACTCAGTGACACCATTATAAGAAAACAACTGGGCTTAGGGTCAGCATGCAGATGATTTGATTTTTTTTCCCTCCATCTCATTCTTTTCTCATGTACTGTGCTTTCCAACACTTATTTTTATTAACACTTCTTCCTTCATATTAATAAACATATGTTATATATTACTTACATTAGTAAGAACACATTTGTGCTAACAGTAATTATTAAACTATGTATCCAAAGCATAAAAGGTGTAATGTGTATAGCTCTGGACTCAAAGTAGATAAGCATGAGTGGGGAGGATTCTTCACACATCTTAATACAAGACTACCTGTCAAAGTCCTCGCTCAGATTTGGCTAACACTGTATTACTTGAACATAAAGTTATCAGTACTTCAGCATACCTCAAAACTGGTACTGTGGAAAACTTCAGTGACAGGGACTCTCCAGGAATAAAACACTGCATGATTTAGCAAGCTTATGGAGAAAATTTTATAGCTACAAATTAAAATCTCTAATTTTCATTTGGTGCAAGTTTTAACCCTGAGTTTGATTTAATATGGAATTTTACTTGCACTGCTAGTAGACCTGAAGCCATTTGGAACAATACATYTTTTTATTAAAGGCTGGAGGAAAACCGCAGAACATTCACCTTTAATTAGAGAAATCTGTAATAGCCTATTTTCACTACTGTCTTAACTGACAGACATTCTTCCCCAAGTGCCACCTGGGATCAAAATCATCCAGTTCTTGCAGTGAGCAAATGCTGAATTGGTACATGTGTCAATTTGGCAAACCCCAGGTGGATGTCAAACCTGTAAAGAGGTATGTAATGACAGGTTTCTGCAGCTGCCTTCACCTCCCCTTTGCCATCACCGGGCTTTGCATAGGTGGAGTTTGTGTACCTCTCACTGAAAGATCAGTCCCTCAACCTCTGGGCAAGCATTGGCATGCCTACCTCATGCAAGGGAGAACAGTACAGAAACACTACACCTGGCAGAAACCTGTAGCAGGAATAGACGGTCCACTTAAGCCTCTGCACAGCACAGGAGTGTGCTAGATTTGCTGACGCAAGTCTGGAAGCATGCTTGGAAGACTGCGCTGCTCCCAGGGGTGAATTACCCTGCACGCGTGCAACCAGCGCCTCACAGAACAGCATTTTCCATACTGGGGAAAGCACAGGCAGAATCACCTTACATCCAATGTGTAAACTGACAACGAGATGGTGGGGGACTAGAAACAGATCCTGATCAGAGACCCCGTGGGATGAAAAGGGCAGGGCAGGGAGGCTGGTCAAGTGATAATGCTTGAATACCGAAGGCAAAGCACATGCTCCCTTTCCTTCTCCTTCTGTAAAACTCGGTAATTGTCCCTATCCCTCAGTTCCTTATTATACTCCAGCAACTTCCCTAGCAATATAAAGAGTTATGACCATTTTGTCTCAAAGAGCAGATTATGTCTGTTTAAGCCTGAGAGAAGAATAACCATCCATCAGCCAAGGCACCTCAAAACCACTCAGGAACTGCAGTCTTGCAGAACTTGGGAGAGAAAAGGGGTTCCCCATTCCCAACACTAAGCCCAGTAAAAATGTCATACTTGGCAAGATGACACCTCCTGTTCCTTAAGATAACAAATCACTTTGGATTTACAGGGTGTCCTTCATACTTTAGGATCCCAGATTCCATGTTACTATATTATATTTGCAGGCTCAGGGGAAGAGAGCAGTGTATTTGAAACCTTAAAACAGACAGCATTTTTGTGACATTTAGTGTTGCCAAAATGAAAAATAATTGCTCACCACTGGCTATAAATTAAGTATGTTTATTTTGCCAATGGCAACATTTACTAGAAATTGTAAATAGCAAGCAAGTCAGAAATCACGTAAATCATGACCCTAGCTAATTAAATTCTGCATCTAATGGAGTGAAATTTATTGACAGCTCACTAAAATGAATTAAGAAAAGCAGTAACTGCATTTGTTGAAAGTAATAAAGTGTTGGGCGTTTTTTTGCAAGCACTTAGAAGGTTATTATAAAATTGCTCTGGGCCACACCGTTAACATACAACAGCCAATTACTATTCTTTAATCAGAGAAGACATTCCTATTTATTGGAAAATAACTTACTTGGGTTATTGTTTCTAATTTTTATTCCTGCTTAAGAAATTGGACACTTAATAAATATTGAAATCTAGGAAGGCAATAGATAGATGTCAAGTTAATGATATACATGTACCAATTTATATTGCATTAACTTTGTTTTAGTCAGTTCAGTATTCCCATCCTGTAATTTGGAATGAATTAACCTAAACATCTTTGTTATTAAAATAACTAATAGTCTTCACAGTGGGAGAACGTGTGTGCTCAGACCTGTGCTGAGATTTGCCATATGGTTGGCAGATCATATTTTATCTTCACTTGCAACACAGTAACTTTTCACCAACCCCATCCATTGAATAGTTTAAGTCCAGGAAGAGAAATCACAGAAAACAGATACAAAAAGAATACAAAGGAGAAGTCTGAATGAAAAGGCATATTAGAGAAATCAGTGAGGAAGAAGGTCCACTGCTTTGAGGTAAAGGATAACAGCAAGGGAATGG
Source organism: Apteryx rowi (assembly GCF_003343035.1). Taxonomy (NCBI): domain Eukaryota; kingdom Metazoa; phylum Chordata; class Aves; order Apterygiformes; family Apterygidae; genus Apteryx; species Apteryx rowi. The sequence continues at coordinate 628,262 of NW_020450208.1, read as the reverse complement.
AATATACAGTATATGAAAAATAAAAAAATACAAAAAGTGTTAAAGGAAGAAAAATGGGCCAGTGACGCAATGGAGCCACGTTATTGACAGCTGCAGTAGGACAAAAATCGGTACTTTATAGCACACACAAAAAGGCATTATTAAATTGGCTGCGATGCTAAACCCAGGAACTGGAAATAACCAGATATATAACAATGGGAGTATATGAGGGGGAAAAAAGTAACTGGAAATACCTAAGGAAACCAAATAATGTTTCTAAYGTTAACAGTAAGTGAAAACAAAGCAATGTTTCTAAGATCTGTGCTAGTTAGTAAATTTGAGGATTTGTATTGAAGGACTTTTTCAGAGACAACCTCCACCTCAACTGCATACGAACAAACAGATAAGCAGCTTATTATCTGACTAGATTTTTATATTAAAAGTGAGGGCAAGCACAAGAATTGTGTATAGCAACCTTTAAGGAAGCTATACAATGAATAATAACTGTGTGCCTCAGTCCCACGCATTTCCTGCACAGTAGCATGGTAAATTCTGTGGGAATACTTTCTACTGCGTGCGCCTGCAAATGATGAGCATGATTGATTTCTTCTTTCACCTGTATTTATTTTAACACACTTGCCTTCTTTTGATATGATTTTAGATCACGTTTAAATTACTTGGTATTTTTCTGTAAAAGCAATCATCAAACACTAATTCACTGGTAATATTTATCTTTATTAGCCCCAATTGAAGGTGCAAATCTAACACACATTTCCTTTAACAGCGTATGATGATACCACACATCTTTTTGGTCTGCCTCCTAAATGTTGAGCTGCACCATAAAAACATTTTATAGTTCATTATTCCTTATCATAAATTCATAGCTTTCTCTTCACTAGAATTACTAACTTAATGAAGATGTCCCTGCAATAATATCTTAAATTAGAATGCCTTAAGTCCTGAAAGCAGAAACACTTGTTCATGTCACCCTAGAGCTCTTCCCCAAGGACCCCTTTCACAATGCTCAGCGAGGGGAAATGTCGGGGTGAAAGAGAAAGCTAAGAGCTGGGCTCCACCGATTCTGGTGGCAGAGATTCGAGGCTCAACCCGCAGCTACATGACAGGCAACTGGAATCTTGCTACCAGGACACAGACGTCTCTGGTCACCAGCCAATACCGTTTACAGCTTCAGAAAGTAACAATAAATACACCTATAATAAAACATTTATGATTCCTAAAAGGACTAGTTTGTATTCAGTTGTAGCATATATTTATAGTGTGTGGCCACATACACTTCAGGTCTCTTGGGCCATTTTTCTCTTTATATTTTGTTATCCCAGAGAACACCACCAAAAAATGCAACTCAGTTGACAAAGAGATTCTCAAAGACGACTTTAAATCTGTCATATGGTACTTTTGACAAAACAAACGAGAATCCTAAAGAAACCTACAGGTTAAGCAACCTAACTATTCCCTTCAGACTCACAAAAAGTGAGATATCAGTTAAGTAGCTCCGACACTGCAAGTCTGGCTTTAAATCACTGTTGATCACTGTCTTTCTTCAGTTTGGAGAAACTGAACTTGAATGCACCTACACCATAAGTGTAACGGCTTAATCACCTAGTTCATGGATGAAATATGACTGTTTCAGTTCTCCTATTTGAGACAGGCAACATGAAAGTATTGTCATAACAAAAAACAAAGTTTTCAACTATGAAGTATTACACAGTTCATACCGTAGTCTGTGACAGAAATAGCAAGTAGAAGTTTGACTATATGGTGTCTCACATTACACTGATTATAAGAGCCAACAAGTAATATTGCATCTGTTTTCCCTATCCATCTTCCAGTCCAAATATACACCTAGTAACATAACTTTAATTATTCAGGAACTGTATAAAACCCAAAATAAAGTTATTTTGATGAGCGATATTTTCTTTTAAAAAAATGTACATAATAGCATGTGAAAACCTGGGAAGCTGCTTAGCAAACTAAGTTTCTGAAGGTATTTTAGGAAATCATTCCCACTTTGAATGAACGTGATATGCAGTGTCCTGCTTCAGAGTGCAGAAAGTAGTGCCTGGGGAATGCATAAAAGTTCTTGGATGAGGTTTGGGGGGTTTCCTAAATGGCTTACGTAAGCTTCCCCTTCTGTCTCTCCTTGAGAAGAAAAAACAGAAAGTGAATAAAAGAGATGAAGAGAACACAAAATCTTAGAAATCTTTCTTACCATTCCCAATGAAACCATCGTATACAGAAAACAAAAGTATTAAGTGGGAACAGCTAACATTCATTTTGCTTGGTAACTATAACAAATTSACTAAGGCTGCTGGAAAGGAAAGCCATTTAAATGTAATACATTCATTTTATTTSTGTGATAGCTTATCACATAATCTTTCATTCATCCTTAACAAATTTTCTGCCCTGATATAGCTCCTACACAGTTATATGCTACATACAGGACCAGGATCATGAGCTATTCTATGTAGGAATATACAAGCCAGAAAACAGTTCAGAGCATGCAGGTACTCCGAACTCAACCATCCACTGCTTGGATGAGAGAAGGTATAACTGTTCTGAAACAAACCAATCATTGCCTAAAACCAAACGCCACGTACAAGGATCCCTTTCTTCTTCAGCTGTCATCTGTGCTTGTCGATAAAGGGTAAGGTACAGCTGCCCCACATGTTCCTTTACCCTGACATGATGGTGTGGCAAGCCACAAGCAGAGAAGAGTTGAAAAGTGCAGGTAGCTAAGGACTATGAAGTCTGACTGACAGTATGTCACGTAATCATAGAAGCAGATGAGCAGAATCAACATGGTTAGAAAACAGTTAAATGCTTTATTATGGAAATATCCATACACRCTACTACAAGGTACAAACAAGATCTCGGGAAGAAAAAAAACACTCTGTAAAGCAGATGATTTTTTTTAATAGAAAATCATTACTTTCAAACCTCATTACATGGGTCATTCTCAACTTCCTCAGCTTCTCAGAAAAAGAGAGTTATAAATTCAAGGGAGAGAGGTGGAAATGAGAGAACATCTTTTGCTTGCTGTTACAATTGGCAGATAAGCCATATAAGGCCAAATGGATCAGCCTAAAATTCTGCATCATTCAAAATCCTCATTTCAGAGGACTTCTCTTGCAGAGAAATTAATAAGATTAACTTACCATATTCTTAAAATATATGAGTTTCCTTTGACACACTTAAGTCCAAAAAGGACTTGTCACTTTGTACAGCCCTTTAAGCAAGATCTTTTATTTTAAATTCCAAAAGAAGCAAAATTCTCCTCTCCTTAGATGTTATTATAAACTCTCATAATAAACTAGCCCTATGTATCACACCCTACCAAGAGAAGCAATGTAAGCAGAAAACACTTATATTGATCAGATGCTAAACCATGACCACTCAAAAGGATTCACAAAGGTTGGAAATTTTAATAGATACTGAAGTACTAACATGCCCAAATCTCACTGAGTTAAATGAGAGTTAGGCAGCTAATTCCTCTAGATTCCTTTGCAAAGTCTGTGTTGAACAATTGCTAATAATAAACCATTTTTAAAAACAATCACGATCTGTCCAGAAATACTTCAAACGGAAGGAACTAAATTCAGACAAGTTTATCTCAGCAAATAATTCCACCACCTCCACTCAACTCTGCAAACCTTATAAATAAAACACAGCAGACTTTTCAAATTGCTTAGCATACGGTATACAGAGAAAAACCTTTCCATGACAAATCAAAGAGAGATCAATTTTTTTAAGTCCTTGCATCTTCACTGTGTGGCATAGTCCCCCGAGTTACACAAACTTCTGTCACTGAGTTTTTCATTACTGTATTTACATATTTACCAAGGTACAAGTTCTCCTGGGCATCACAGCTGCAAAAAAAATTATTTTTATTATAACCAAAATTTATGCTTGCAAATGATAAACTTTAATTAAAGCAATACTTACAGAAGATAGGTGAATTTGTATCTATGATTTCTGAACTTTTTATCTGAAGGCAGATGATTTTAAATTTTCAGTCAAAGAGCTTCACAGTAACTTGCAGTCTCTACAGAAATAAGAATAGCTAGTGGAGCTTTCAAATTGCTTTTATGTAAAGTTATTTAATTTTATTATCAAAATATAAATATTAAAGACATTAGCAACATCTGATTTAAATAATACTGTGGCATACATGATTGCTCTGGGTTAATTCCTTTTCTAGATTTTGGTTTTGGAATTATTTCAGACAGCATTTGGCAAAAAAAATTAAAATTACAATAATAGGACATGTCACCTAAAAAGACTTCAGTGAACATCTTAAAGGCATGAGTTTCCTTCACATGGCTGTTAAAGATAAAAGGTGGTTAGATTCTTTTTTCTTTTGTTTAGTAAAATAAATATAGTAATAAACTTCCCTGCAAGAAGCCTGCTGACCGCAAAACCACAGAAAAAAATATTCTGTTCCTGCAGCATGATCCCAAAGGCACTCCAAACATATCTGCAGGTATACTCAAATGCAAACCTAAGAGAAACTAGGGAAGGCATGCTCACTGTGAACACCAGGCAGCAACAGCAAAGAAATACACAGCGCTTTACAGAATTACTGGAATATGCCACAGATCTCATTCCCAGCTGCCYTGCTCTTTTGTGTTATTTATACCTATGTAAGGATAGAATAAAAACATCATCAATATAATTCAATAGTATTTAAAAATCCACTTTATGCAGATGTAAATAACACCTAGTAGAAGGGCCATGAGGAGTCACACTGATATAAAAGCTCTGTTGATTTATGATTTCACGGAAGTGTAAAGAAAATAATTATATAAATATCATGTTATTTGAAATTATAAATACTGTCTCCATCTATTATCACTTGATACTGAATATATGAAAGAGAAAAGCTACAGGCAAATCTCTTGCTTAAACAGGTACAACGGTCACCATTTTTGATTGCAAACCTCCGTCTTGTATCCCAGAACTGAGAAAAGGTTTTGACACTATGAACTTCTCCAGAGATGTTCCCTGCCTCAGAGAATGGCAGCAGTTAGGATTGACTTTACAGATACATGAGACCTCTGGCAGAGCGCAGGTCTCAACCTTAAGAATTTGTACTTTCCAACCATAAAGCCTCCCTGGAAAAGTTAACACAGCCTGTTGGTCTATGAGCACACAGATGGAACGAGCAGCAAAAATACCACTGATGCTTCTTTGGAAGAACAATAACCAAGCAATATTTTTAAATCATCCCTTTGAGATAGCTTAGCTAACAAAAATGCAAGTCTCAGGTAGAACATATTTCTTGTAAATAAAGCAAACCTAATTGTATCTAATAATACTTATTGTCTAGAAGTAACTGCCTAGCTGATAATAGTACACAAAGGTTGGGATAATTCTTACACCTTTAAACAATGTGGTGTTATGACAGATTTTCCGTCAGTGTGTGGCACATTAATTCACAGATCCAGTGTTGCATTTTCTACTACCTTGCCTTCTACTCTTTCACTTATAATTTAGAAAAGTCTTGGGACAGGGACCAGGTCTTCACCAGGAACAAGCAATAAGTCTTCTGCAGCCTAACCAGCCCACTCCAACTGCGGCTAGTTTTCACATTACAAAGTGTTGTGATAACCACGCTTAACACAGTTCAGGCAATCAGCTCCTGTAAAACAAGGAGGCTCCATTGGAACAGGCAGAATTTAAGAACTTGGCCAACTGATGAATGAAACAACATCCAGCGATGAAAAGATTTCCACAACAGCCCATCAGCAAAAAATAATTTATTGCAGTGATAAGCTTTCTGCCCCTTGCATGATGCATCTCTCACAAACAGGTTTGCAACAAATGAAGGAAGCTGGAAAGTGAAAGACAAAGAGTGCATGAGATTTTAAATTTTACTGAAAAATCCTAAAAATCAGTCTTGTCATCTCTCACTAGGATTTGGACATAAAATACTTTCTCTGGCTGTGATGTACTGCTAACACAGTCATCTTCAAACTGCCTTTTAGAACACTTATCTTACCAGTAATGTACATAAGTTTATTTACTTGGGACTGAAATATTCCAGTTACATCAAATAGTTATCAGTTCTGCTCATGCAAGGTGAATCATTTTTCTTAGATCCCATCAAATTAGAAGTTTCAGACCTCAGATTCAGCTCCTATTCAGATTTAAAGCTGCACAATTCTATACTACTACAATAAAAATAGCTAAACAAAAAAGAAGCATAAGTATCTTTTAAACTTACGAAAAAACACCATTAACATGTAGTTGGCCCTCACTAAAACCAAATTATAAATAGTAGCGCAAAGTGAGAAATCTCAGTCACTCCACAGTTAGAGGATACAGTAGAAATCTCAGTGATTCCTTTCACAGATTTCTGAGACAACCCCAAATTCTTCCCACATACCATTCTGCTCCACGGATTTGAATAGACATGTTTTGAGATCACTGTCAAGTCTTGACGTAATACAGTGTCAGCTGTACATAGGAATATGTTCCCCAGAGCTGGTTGTAGAATTCATGTCTTCACATTTTTGTGCCAGACTGTGCTGTCAAAGCTACTAAGCATGCAACAGTGAAAGTACAGCTTTCAGTCCTCTTTTCCTAAGAACAGAAACTTCACTACTCAGAATGAGATCCCTGAGTGGTAAATACTGTGAAGTGGTCGGCATCCCCTTTTTTCTTTATCCTTGTAGGAAAAGCAGCATGGTTCAGGCTTCAAAAGGGAGAACAGCTGTTCCAGTCCGAATGACCACAATGTGGCTATTTGTTCTCTGAGATCAGAGAACAGAAAATATTTTTTAAACTTCAACTAGCATTTTCTCTGGAGAGAACAGAGAGCTTTCTGAAGAATAAATTAARCATTCAGTTAAACTCCACAACAGGTAAGTACTGTTCGTATCCTTTTGGGGAAATGTGTTCAATGCTATTATTACAATCCCCTGTAAATAACTGTAACAAGTCACATCGAACTGAGAAATTCTGTTCTCAGCTCAAACACAATACTCAATAAAAATAGGACATAGATTTACAAACACAATACTCAATGTATGTAGCACATAGATTCAAAAAGTGAGAACAGTAAGTACTTTAGTTAGTTTGCCAAATACCTAAAGACCGATGCAGAATACTGGCACTATGCCAGACCCTATTCTATAATTGCAGGATCAGGTCAGTTCACACTTCCAATTTTGTAAAGATCCATGCGCATCAGAGTTTTCCATCCCATTCCCAATTCTTTCATTCTCAGAACTGCAGATGCATGTATAAATACTGAGGCCTTTCTAAATGCAAAGCAATGTCATTAAAATTCACAATAATATGGCATTAAAGAATTGATTTGTCTCCATTGATGAAGAATCTAATTTAGGTTAAATAACTATGTTTATGAAATAGCTTCAGGATTTATTGGTTTTAGCATGATAACTCATCAACTACAGTTGAGCTTGCAGGAATTTGAGCAGAAAAGTTAATTAACAATAAATTTCAAACTGCCAAAAGCTGCTATATGTTCAGTCAGTATTCTACATACATACGAACATGCACTGAACTAAAAAACAAAATAAGATATGACTTGCAGACCACTGAACTTATTACTAAAATTAACGGAGCAATATTGACTTGGATATTTTAATCATCCAAAATGGCTAATGGCAACAATAGCCTCAGAAGACATGAATATTCCTTTTACTTTTTATTAAAACTCTGACCACACTGATTCAATTAAGCAGCATGTGCATCTCTAGCTTTAATGTGTTTTAAGTAAATACTATGCTGGACAGTAGCTAACATGTTGAGAGGAGTTTTCCAAGTGACTAGTTTAACAGGGAAAAACAAGAAAAAAAATGAACCAATTTTAAAGGTTTTTAACTCATTTAATAAAATTTGGACAACTCTCTAAAGGTGTAAAAAAACAGAGATAGCAAAATTTTTGCCTGAGCATATTTCAGAAAAAATATTTCATGCATTAATATAAAAAAATTTATATTCTTTTACAATATTGTGTAAAAAAATTTTGAACTCTTGAGCAACAGTAGCTAAAAGCTGAACACATTGAACACATGCTTTCTATTGCTGTGTGTTTCAGGCAATTTTTCTTTGCTTCTGAACCTAAAGATGCTGTGGCCTTTAAGACTATTAATTACTTTACTCGATCCTAGTCCACCTGAATTGTAATGTTCTGCTTTTGAAAGATTTTGTATAGTATCTCCATGCTAACAAATCATTACTGCAGGCCTGATCCTTTTTTTATGACAAGACCCTTTTCACTGTTCTGAAATATAAAAGACTCACAATAAAGAATGAATGCAAGCATAAACAAAGAATCATTTGTAGTAAGTTACTCTGAATGAAAGCAAGCACCATTTCAGAATACCAAGCAAATGACAAAAAAGAACATGTAGTCACTTAGATCAGGTTATTAGAATAAGTAATCACTACTTGTGTAAGCATTATGGGATTGTATCCACAAAACACATTAATTATCAGCCTAAATTTAACAGGCCAGATATGATGGAAAGAAAAAAAATTATTCTGGATATAGCCCCTGCTTACTTGACCTACCAGTGTGCTATGATTAATCCAACAAAAGATAGTGCATTGCCAGAACAATATTTTAAATCACAGTCACAGCACTGTTTTTCCTTGTTTCAGTTCCTGGTATCTCTGAAATGTGTAAAAACCTATAAAACAAAGACATGTAATAGCAGGTGAGAACGACTTCCAGCTTAGCACAGCTCTTTAAGTGCTGCTACCAGATTTGCCGATGGGATGCTGGTAATTGCTTGATCCTGCAGGAAACTCTGTAAGTTGTTCTCTGTTGGAAATCACTTACATCCAGAAACAGGATGGGAAACATTACTAATTGGCTATGTCTATTTGGAGAATCTGAGCTGAAGCTGGCAGCCTAAATAATTGTCAACAAGAATATTGTTAGCTTCAACACTTCCTAGCTTTCCATTCAGGAAATATTGAATATTGAAAAGGACTGTATAAGAGAACCATTTCAGGATAATCAGAATACACATTTTATTTCTGCAGCCAATGAAAAAGATCTTCACAGATCTCTGGTTTATCTGATGCCCATTTTCCACAAATCACTCAGCATTAACAGTGGTTAAGGTGTTTAAGCTTTTTGATAAGGTAAATGCAACACCCAGACCATTTTTGTGTGCTATAATAGTGCACGTAATAAGCTGAAGCACAGTTATTTCACTCCTTGTTTTAAGTTTTTCAGCTTTTGGTGAGTAAATATCCAGTGACTGCCTGGTGCACAGGAAACGTGTTGCACTTCTGCACAGATAGATGCGTCTACACAGGTGGCTATAGCACCTGCACAGTCTGAGCCTAGTCCACAAGCCACGGCACTACAAATTACAGGGCTTCTTAGCAGAGCTTACTAACTTGGGCACCATACCACAGTAACACAGCAACACAGCTTTTGGATCAAAACTTGCTCACTTTTTTGGGGGGGGAAGGGGGCAGAGGGGCGCGTGGGGGGGAAATGCACCTCTGCCTGAGCCTGCTCACATAACTGTAACTTAAAAAAAAAAAAGCGACAGATGGCTACAAAATGAGAACAATTAGATCAGGGAAAAAATGCTTTCTTGAGATATAGGATCTTAGGCAGAACTGCTGAGGCAGAATATAAGGTATGAATGTTTTTAAACTATCTTTGCCTCCCAGGAGGCTTTTTTTGCATAACTTAGAGTATGCCAGCAGCACAAAGGTGCGACTGCCACAGCTAAAGGACTACACAATATAGTTGTCAGACACCAAAAGACTCTGAGGTCCCCTCAGCATGGATTTTGGTAGGGACCAGCATGGATGATAGAGTTGTACAGCCATAGAGGCCCTTATGCTGCTGCTGCTCTGGGAACCCTGAACTAGTGCAGGTGTGCCAACCCGTGCTTGGAAGTGCAGCACAACCACAGTTCAAGGCTGGAAAAGAAATCTCTTGAGGTTTGCCTTAAATTGTGCCTGACAACAGCTGTATGACCTCAGTCACATGCACTCCCAGCATCTTACCCACTCCTCTGGTGACTATTTTATCCTAAAAGAAATCCCTAGGCATCAGCAGCCACTTGCCACCACCAGAAGTCATGAAACAGCCCTATGAGCAGCAAAGATTCAGCTACAGAAGCTCTGTTTCTAAGATGTCAAGACTAAGGTGACTTCAGTGGGAGTTAACTGAAATCCTGAATTTAAACACAACCATTAAGTTAGCGAAAGAACAAATCAGTAGGTGTGATAATTGTCAGATGGAGGAAAAGAAAAGAGGAAAGAGAGAGCATAGATAAAAATTTCAGCTTCTGCATTCTGCTAGAATAATAAAAATATGTGGGAAGGAATAGAGAAATGAAATCCAAAGATGACCTAGGTGAAAAGAAAAGTATGAAGAATGTAACACTGTATGACTTGAAGACTTGGCAACTAATTTTCAAGACTGGCTAATTGATTTTTTTTTTTTTAATCTCATTTTAAAGTGACACTGTGGCCATGGTTAGTAACTCACAAGATTACACTTTTACATAGAAAGTGCTCTAATATTAAACTTCACCCTCAGTGTAAAACTCTAAGATATGTACAGTCAGATAAACAGGTCAGGGTCACCTGCACAAATCAAACGTATAATGCTACAGCATATATTCATTTAGAATATGTCCTTCAACTGGTACCAAATAACGCAAAATATTTAGACACAGATTGCAATATTTAAAGAAAGCTATTCTAAAGACTTCTTATGCAGTCACATAGGTCTAGAAAGGGATGAAAATTTCAAAGTTTGAAACTACAGATTCACACATCAGATTGACAGACTGCAAAATAGCCAGTTTGGATCAGAAGATTCATCACTCAAAAATCAGCATTGGTAGTGGGACTGCAACCCCTTTTATTCTGCACAAGCCTCCAAAGGTCCTATGCATCCACATCTTCAGAAACAGTCTCACAAACCTCTGAATGTTGGAGCACAAGAGAAAGCTACCTACCAAGAAGCCTTTGTATGTGTCTGAAATCACATAAAGATGATAAAAAGAAGTGAGAGAAGAGGACTGCTAAGGTGAAAAGCATACATGGAAAATGAAAAAGATAATCCACTTTATTTTTGGTGTTTGCTATATTCACGAATTTCAAGCCAGTAGAGAAAATAATGGACCATATTTGCTCTCACAGCTCAGAAACGTGCGATTTCGCAGCCCAAGAGGAATCTTTCTTTGTTTTCTCCTACATTAATCGCTTAGGCTAATCTGTTTACACACATGGCCTGTTAGGACAAATGCAGTTACCACAGATTCAAAATCCAATTCGTACGCATACATCCCTTAACCTGTGTAAATGAGAATAAGTTATCTGCCCAGCCTATTTTTATTTCTAACTGCAGAGGCAAGGGTCTTGCTCCTTCTGCTTGTTCGCTTCCAGATCATCCGACTCCTACGTTCTTTGCCATATAGGGAGACACTGGGCTAATCCTGGACAAAGTAAATAGACTGAAACCTTTCAGGCTGGAAATGTAAGACTAGTATAACCTCTGGCTACTGTATGAGTGGATGCTAGAGTCATAAGTAGCACTGCATTCTTTCAAAAAAATATTAACGAGGCAAACCCTAGGCAGGAAAAAGAATCCAGCTTTCAGACTGACTGGATAGTGTCATTTCCCTTGCAAACTTAATTCAAACGCCCAACAAGCTCCCAAAGGGGACAGAATTTAAGACCAAACTCTACACCTCACATCTAGACAGCTCACCATTCAGCACACAAAGTCTTTGGATTACTATAGCCTTGTGCCCAATTCTTTCCGAGTAGTGAATAAGAAGCATACATGTTCTGCTCCTGGAAACACCACCAAAACCAAGACACACTCAAGAATTTAGCCCACTCATCTAAGTAATGGCATACTATCTCACAGAGCTGCAAAAAGGAGACTCAAAAGATTTCTACTAATAGAGAAATACTAATATATCCCAAAACTATAGGCCTGCCAGTAAAAAAGAGACAGCATCAGTCTGATACTTAACAAGCAAAAAAGATTAAGTGGCATATTTGTGAAGACAACAAAGTTGAAAAAAATTTCTGCTGTTTATGCCTGGACCACTTATTCAAGTTTTAGTACCAGTAGGTGACTTCACCCGATCCAACTCCAAAGAAATGGAACCATAGTTATCCCATTAGGTGTCTCTATGTTCTGATATCATCAATCCTTTTGCCCTTCTGTTTCAAGGACAAACAGGTTTACTAAAATAGCTCAGGTTCTTATTCCCAGATCAAACAAAAAACTTCCCGTGGGCAACTGTTTTACCCCATCTGAACAGACGGTAGACAAAGTTCAGTCCTCTCTTACACTTTAATCACAAGCTTGTATCAGATATGCCATCAAGAGGACTTGTTCAATCAATGGAAAATCCCAGTAAACTCAAATCTCCATTACCTTCAGGTTAAGCAACAGCACATTTCAATTTTCTCAAAGCCTAACCAAACCCCAAATCTGACACAGTACCACCTGGCTATTACTAGATAGGGGAAAAAAATGAGGGAAGTCAGTAACCTGCTCCCTTTAAACATTCCTTATTCCTGAGGGCTTTTCCCCTCAGCTTGTTAAATGAATCTGAAATTCTAGGAACCTTTCAAACTTGGAAATATATTTATTTCTCTCATCAATTTCTGCTTAATCAGTACATTTGCAAACCTTCAAGTACAAGTTATCTTCTGAAGACTCAAATGATACTGTAAATCGAAATATTAACATTAATGGTTTCAGAAGGAACTCCTTGAATAATCACACAAACTCTAAAGCTAGGATATTCGATATTCTCAGGATGTTATAACTTGAATCCTTTTGAAGGGGGAGGGGAGAGATTGTTTATTATACTTAACATCAAATCTTGTGACAGAGCTAACAAATATTAATATATGTTTGTAAGTGCTATTTTTGGTTCCTAAAAATATGCATCTTGATTGAACCTCCAGAAGAGAAGGATGAACTTCTATCAAAAAATAATGAGGACAGAAAAAAAGACTTTTGACCAGATTTTGAACAGACTTATTTCTGTTAAGTTTTGCCTGTCACTGTGGTTACAGATTTCTCTCTCATTCTGATTACATGCAGACCTGAATTCTCCTGTCCACTTCACGCTGTATTATCATCTACGCTCATACAGAATGAGTGTGAAACACATTTCTAAAACAAAGCAGCTTTACAGGCATTTACAGTAATTCAAATGCAAAAAAGGCTTGGAATGAACAGGTATCTTTTTTAATGCTTTGATCTAAAATGGTTTCCAAGCAAAATTTAGGGGAATACAAACAGCTTGCAAAGAATCAGTACCAGTCATCAAAATTATAGTGGGAGTTTTTTGTTATAACAAACTGCTAATAACAACAAGAAGTAACTACATAAAATATACCCAAATGGTGAAATATAAATTCATGTGGACTTTTAAGTCATCTGCTCTGCAATTGCTCTGCTCAGTTTTTAATCAGCAACATATTTTATAATCAACGAAAAGCAACAAAAAGTCTAATTAACTGTATATTGACTTTAACACATCTCTGACCTTCTATGCAGGTTAACTTCTGTTTTTCAAAACATTTGCAACCCTATCTGTAAGAATTCTGCTCTTTCAGCTGATCTTTGGGATAGTCTTTTTGCATAATATGATTTTAAACATCAATTATTTTTTGTTCAAGTTCACACCCTCCAACCATAACTGAACAAAATATAAACTGCAATTTCATGTATCCCCAGCTGCTCTTGTATGTCATGATAGGCCAAATCATTCTCTATAATAACACCTGCTAACTCTGAAAAGTCTGTCAGAAAATAAAGACTATAGCAATATATTTTCTCCAATGCCACTAGGTACGTACTTCATTCCACTCATCCCCCAATTAATTGGGATGTCCTATTTCTTGGTAGAGACACTTTATTTAGTCTAGTGATACAACTACCTTGATGTGTACATATTGCTCAAAAATCCAAAAAGGAAATTGATTTTTATAGAAGCAAAAGAAAACATCATAATAGTGCAGGTGAGTTTCCTAATCATTATGGGAGAACGACAGTGGTGAACTGTGCAGCAAGGACTACTGTCCTGGAGAAATGAAAGCAAGAGGCTGTGGAAGACAGGGAGGGAAATAAAAGGCAGACAAAAAGAGATCCAATAGAAGGAGGAAAAAATGAAGAAAGGGTGAGAAGAAGAAAAGCAAGAGAAAAATGAGAAAGGTTGCCAGGAGGATGAATTATTGGAGGAGGGGAGAGATGCATTTATGCAGTAAGTGAAGAAGGATATGCATTTAGTAAATGGTCTACAATATACACAGTGTCATGGGACAACTGCAACAGCATCCCAAGCTAGTGATATTCAGGTTGGTTTGTTTTTTAACATAAGTGAATTAAAAACATCAGCAATGCACGTGTATTATTTAAGAGCTTATTTCAGCTGCTTCTTGAAAATTTCCCTAAAGCCCAAATATGGGATAAATTAAATCTTCTGGAGAAGATCTCAGTTCTGATGTATGCTGTTCTCTGTTCCTAATGGGAATTGGACTTCATGAGTAGACCTGGAGGGCATGCTGCAGGCACTTCCATTTGTACAGCCTGCTACACAGCAGGGATTTGATCAAGGTGAGATCAGTATAAGGGAAAGCAGGTTAATGTTGCTGAATGGTCAAGTTCTGTTGATCCATGTAATTCGTATGAGCAGTATTGAAGATGTGGAAAAACATTGTGTAACTGAATCACAGACACTCATCCTGCTGAAACATCTCTGTAGACCTGAACAGAATATTTTGCACCTGTTCCAAAAATTACTGGAATGAACAAACTGTGCACCCAGCTGTATATAAGCATATAGAACTGTAGACAGATGAAAAATGAAAATATAAATTCCAAACTATAACATTCTGTTTTATTTCTTTTACATATAAGAACAACCCCCAGAGAGCAAAATAACAGCTCAGCTCTGTAAGACAAGTCTTTAGTATGGCCTTTCAGGATAGTGTTAGATACTAAATAGCTGTTCATCAACTAATAGCATGAAAATTTTTCTATGTTTTAGTAAACTATCAATGCTCAGCAAACCTTTACACTCAAAAGAACAGACCTGCGATGCTCAGAACAGCAGATGTTACTATGCTGTTACATTCAAAATGGGACATAAAAGTAGAATAGTCATCTGTATCATATGCCGATACCGATCATCTGCACTTGCTTCCCTTCTCTAAAACTAAATGAAATTGTAAGAGTTTCCAAGGGGAACAATCAATTTATCCCACTAGTGTGAAAAGAGGTAAGCATATGATGTTAAAGCACTATCTTGAGTACGCATGTGTGTTCAGTTTGGGCTTGGTAACAGAAGCCAATCTCCATTTACAGAGTAGTTTTGAATACACTAGTCCCATTTGCTAGTATTAAAAATGTTGCTCAGTGTGGACCTGGATTTAAAGGATTGCTTGATTTATACAGGATCACTACACCACAGGCTTAGGAATCTATTGATTACATATTTACACCTTGACAAAGATAGCTTGAGTCTGGAAGAAGTTTTGTTCTTATACACCTTTATAAATCTGGATATATAAGGATTAGTTTCTCAGGGCAACTCCCATTTAATGTTTGCATTATCTGTAGAACTACCGCCAGCAAACTAATCAAAACCTTCCCCAAGAAACAGATGTGATTATTCTGGATTCATAATAACAATAAAAAGATTTGACTTGTACCTTAAAGAATTTTTTTCCTACTTGACCTAAATGTTCCCAAAGCATTAAGTCTGTTTTCATTCTGACTGTAATGCTTGCCATGAATCTACAACTCATTCTGTTCTGGTTTTAAGCATCTCCATTTTCAAAGGAGCACTTATAGAATTAGCTGGAATTCTGGGGCTTAAATCTGAAACCATGATCTTGAACAGTCCTACTCAACTGCTGCCCAATTCCAAACGCACCTACATTTCTCACATTTGGATCTTAAATTCTATAAATGTCCAAAATCCCAATCCCTCACATACCCTGAACTGTCAAAGACTGGACAGTACCATACACCCTATCTAACATCTATTTTGACATTGTTGTTAAATGATTTAAGCTTTGAAATGCAACAAAGCATGGACAGTAAATTTCTGACTTAATCAAAGTTAGAGAAGGCTCTATTCACTGTCCAAAATATATGCAATACTAAAAAAGGTTCTAAGAGACTGACAAACCACAATTCTTGCTAGCATTTCTTTTACAGAACATTTTGTTCACTTTTCACTTAATTTGTGCCTGCTGAAGTGATTTAATCAGCTGAAGTGATTTAATGAGGCAAAATGAAAATTTAAGATTAATGTTTAAACTCGAATTTATAGAAGAAAAAATAAGCATTTTTTCGAACAACCTGTATTATCTAGAGGGAAGACTGAACAACAAAAGTACAGATCAAAAAAAACCCAAGCACTGCCAAGGAGAAGAGAAAATTTAATCACAATGGAAAAAAAAAAAATCAGGAAAAAATATTTAMCTTTTTAAAGCTGCAATTCTATCCTGAAAGTGACTACAAGAATGGCATTGTGAGCTCCACTGGTTTTTGTGGATAATAAAGACAGCCTGAAGTTTAAGAATAGCGCAACCTAACTGACAATCCTACAAAATGCCCCTGAATTCTAAAAGTCAAACTACGTTCCATCTAGTTTATGCTTCACCACCACTAACAAGCAGGCCACAGCCTGCTCTCAATGTTATATTATGCTCCTGAGGTTTTCTGGGTTTTTACATTGTTTATTAATACTAAATGTCCTATTAAGTCACCAAATACTAAGCAATTAGCCAAAGACAATACGAAGAAAAATGGAGAAACAGACTCTTCAGTATAAGTGTTAGGTGGCCATATTATGGCTCTTAGGACATTGACAAATTTAATTATCATTCTTAAGTCTAGATTCACATGTTTCTCTCTAGAACAGAGACCATTTAAAGGTCACCTGTAAAATCATCATGGAGCATATATCTCATTACTGTCTCTGACACAAGTTATGTTTTTCCAGTCAACCTGCAAAAAAAAAAAAAAAAAAGAACAGTGAGGTAATAAAATCTGACAATCTGACAATAAGAGAAAATTTATCATAAAAAAATCCAATAATGGCTCCTAGCACTTTTTAATCACAGCTACTGAACTGTTGCATCCTGAGGAACATGGCTTGCTTTAATTATTTATTGGGAGTTGATGGTTTATTTGGAAGAAAATGCAATTATATACTCACACTTTAATCACTATCAGTTTGTTTTGTTCCCCTGCTACTGCTAAGAGGAAGGTTACCTTCCTATGGAAATTCTGACATTTCTGTAATTGGTTTTGTGACTCTTCCAAGAGACTGTAAAGTATTCATATTATTAAATTTGTGCAAAAAAATGGAGTTAAGATATTAAGATTGATGGCTAATAACAGCAATATATTGAACCTCAAATAGATTAAATTTCTTTTCTCCTTTCCTGTTAGATGCATACTTTATTGGTCTTTGGGAAGCAAATTCTCCACTGATGTCAAAGATGGAAATCAAGCACAGCCCTTTAACAGACCCATTCAGCACTCCAAAATCCARGGGGAGGGAAAAAAAAAAGTTTAGAAAAATCAAAGACTAGCAAATCAAAGCCTCTTAGGATGGTTGAGAACTTGGCTCCACTGAAGACAAAATACTTAGCCTTCCACTTAGAGTTTTGTTCTTACCACTAATCAAAAATAAATGACATTCCTGTAAATGTGGAAAGTATCGGCTAGTTTTGGTATCAGTAAGATATTTGCACAGCAGGAAACAGCTGAATTACACATTTAATGTCAAGGTTTAAGATCAACTTACTTCATTCATCAGAGATTCTAATATTGTTTATATGTAAGTAGGTGATGAATCTGCTAACTCTCCCCCAAGGAGTGCTGCACATGTGCCAGTAAAAGTGGAAAGGGAGAGGAAAGGAAAACACCACAAGGAGCAGGACCTGATCATTACAACATTGTTTTGACTGACTTCTGTGCCCATGCAACTGCTCTTTCATCCTTCTGTTACACAGTCCAGGGACTTTCATGGATATTCTTAACTTATTCTGCAGGCAGGAGGCAATCTTGGTTATTAGATCTAAGTGACCTGACCATAGCTTGCCCATCACCAAGCCTGAGCTAATACAGCATGATTTTGAGCAGGGATGACACTCTGGCTCAGTGCTGAACAACTAGTTTACACTGGTCAACAGAGGGCAAGCTCAGGCCTCTCTGGGGAACCTCCCTGGAGATAGTCCTCTCCAACACTCTCTGCTTAAGAGCACGGAAAACTCACAAGGGTGAGTGAAGGAAGCATCAAGTGCCAGGCATTAGACACCACAGCGAGAAATAGGAACAAATACAAACATACCTGTTCACCTCAGATTCTCACCATTATACAGTTCAAGTAAACGTTTAAATAATCTAAAAGCTTATCTCTACCAGACCCACGCTACCAAGCCTTAAAGGCTTACCTATAAAATCAACAAGGTAAAAGGTAATCTGGGGTTGCAGGAAATTGGATGGTCCAGATGCTCAAACAAAGTCTAGCTTTCTAAAAGCAAACACTGTTTGGACAGTCAAGAGTTATGTCAAATATAGCAAAATGAAGAGTAATTTTAAGTCCTCTAATAGGATTCAGAGATAATAGCAGAAAACATACATTTGTGAATCTGTCAACAACCCCATGCCATCCCAACCAGTATGAGCTGTTCAAAGAGAATTGACTTAAAATATACTTAGCTAATATTGAAGTGCCAATCGGTAGTTTGAAGAGAAAGATGTACTTGACCAAATTATCCCCCATGGCTCATAAGCACCTCACTTTGTGCCCTTGGAGTTTATCAGTGCTGTGGGAGACATTTATTGATGTTTATTTTACCTTTTATTGCCAAAACACACCAAGGTTAATGCAGTTACTCAGCACCTTTGATGCAGCCAGGAGAACGTTTGACCGAAAAATGTATACAGTTTAACAAAGCAAGCACCAAACTACTTAAGGAAATAGCGACAAGAACTGTTTTCAAAGTGTCACAGTTAGCAAATGCACAATGACAACTCTGCTCTTCATTTCCTGTAAGGGCAAAAACTAACAAGGTGCTGATCATTTGCACAATCCAAATAAATTGCAGTCAAGAAATTAGACAACACCCCCAAAAAGTCATCAACTTGTGGAAGCAATATCTCACAGAACTAATAAATTCTGATTAATGGGCACTTTTATTGGAAGTAAAGACCCTTCAAGATGCCATGTGAATTCCTTAAACTATTTTTCTGCTCTCTCTGGGACATGAGACATGAACCATAAGAATCTTTGCATTCAATCCCTATGCTGCAAAAGTTTTCTGAAGAAAAAAAAATCTACATACACTGAAGGAAAGCAATCCCTTTACACAAATCTGGCACATTTAATATTACACGTACCACATGCCTAATTTAGGAAGTTAATCCCCTTTATACTGGAGAGAGAGGGAAAGCAAGCGAGCAAGCGAGTGAAAGCGAGCAAGAGAGCTAAAGAAAGAGCGCAAGAGCTTCCCCAGAAAGAGATATAATGCACTGAACATTACGCACCCCATTCACTCATATACAGCCTGTTCAGGAGAATTAAGACCTCAGATTTCGCTCACTGATTTTCAGCTCTTCCTAGYAGTAAAATGCATCAGGTTTCCTTAACACATGCACTATAAACATTATAAATATGCACTATTGATTAACTTAGCTTTCAAAAATAGCTTTATAGTTGAAGAAGTATGCCTGGAAATAGATGGTTTCCACTGGAGCTTAGAAGGTTTTTTCTTCTGAAAAAAGAAAACCTTCTCTAGCACAATCACAGCCATTCCCTGCATTTGAAAACATGAGTTTCAATATACTACAGGTCCTCATGGAAATCTCAGGATGGGGGGATTGTCATTTTTGATCCTACTTATTTAGTCACATAAATCTTGTGCCACTAGAGTTATCTAAATCCATTATAAGACTTATTTTGTCTTTTAGCTTCATTTTTAATTCTAGATTTCATTTTCAAAGATGACTTTTTAATCTACTTTTTTATTATTGCTCTTATTAGACAAGAAGATTGTACTGCCAGGTGCAGGTAACTCTTACAATCTGCTTTTAGTATTTCTAGGCCACCAGTTCCTGATGTGATACAGTGAGCTTGAAAGATATACATACAGTGTAGTAAAACAAAACATGACTTTGTAAAGACAGTCATTTTCTAAAATAAACATTGTTATTGTACTATGTTGAGTTTAAACCACTATAATTCCAGCAAACATTGATATGTATCCATTTGCCTGATTTAGATGAAAGATTCTCACACAAACCTATTTTCTTTGTTCACTAATGCACAAAAACATTAAAAATACTTAAGCTTATTCCCAACTGAATAATTTGAAATATCTAGGTCATTTACCTGCATGCTATTCCCTTAATTACACAGTTCTTGGTACTCACAGTGAAAGAATACATTCCATTATAAACCTAGAAGTAAACTTCTGAAAGAATAGCATGCATTAATGAACTCCAATGAAAAAGTTTTCCAGTCCGATTCAAGCTTTAATTTAAAACTCTTTAATTGAGATCAGAATAACAGAGGTTTACACACTAAAACAGGAAATCTGTTTCCTACATCACCCTCTGTTTACAGATGATGACATATGTATCTTTGGTCCAAATACTCCYGCACCGTAAAATGGTGCATGCAATTAATTTGTGAATTTTATCAATTTTTTATATTCAGTACCTTCTATTTAACATGGTTTAATGTAACAATTAAAACATGAAACAATTAATTGGTTAACTGAATGCAAAGTGTAAGGGCAGAAACTAAACCAAGTACCTGAAAAAAATGAGCTGAAAAGAAGGTGCTTTTTTGTACAACTATTAATATTTCAGATGTGAACTACACCAGCAGTGAGCGTATATGAACATCTGATTTATTTCAAAGACACCAAAAAAGCAGTCAGATGAGAAAAATGTCACATACAATTCTCCTTTTGCATCTTTTTTTTTTTTAAACACAACCACACTTGCATCTATGAAGCTATTCTATCGTATCATAAGCAAAAGAATAATAAAGATCTTGATCACTACCAGAAAAGGAACATAGTCAGAATCTTAAATCCAGCCACTTAATCTCTTCAAATTTGAAGTTTGTTCCTGAACCCTTTGATCCAAAGCTATTCTCGTAACTTTTTTGATGCAGTTCAAAGTCAAAGGATAAGACCTATTTTCTAGATGTACTTCAAAGTTAGCCCAAGCTGTTTGAAACCTCAAGAGATCTGTGTATCTTTTTTCCCCCATTTTAATCAGTATGAGGATAATTTCAGTCCCTCATATTTAATAGCTTATTTCACTACAGCTGTCAGCTACTTTTTTATATTCCTCCCATATAGAAACTACCTTCTTTTTACCTTCCTTGGATTCAACAGATCCAGAACATCTAAAGAGCACACATGTTTTTACCTTGAATTTACCGTCACATTAATGCATCTGTATTTTGCTGTAAGAAACATGGGGACAACTTCAGGCAGACTTTCAAAATATGGTGGTCCGTATGGCAGAACAAATGCCAGCAGAGAAAAATAAATTCTCTTTTTATTACCATTTAGGTTCTCACATAGTTAAACGTGAAAATAGCAAAAGGTGCTTCTAAGAGTCCATAGCCAGCAGCCTGTTTTTGTTCATATTGCGTACCTCCAAGCCAAAAACACAAGACCACTCTTCTTCTTGGCCTAATCACCCTTATATTGATCAAGAGCTACAAAAATATTATTCTCTCAAAAGACAGAATGCACAACTGGGTCCAGTAATTACTATTACATTGCATATTCTCTAAAAGTAGCTAAAATCTAAATTGTTTATCAGACAAGGTAACAGAAAAGACAATCACCGTTAGACCTATATTTCACAAAGGCAACAATATGCAGGTCCAGAATGTAACTTACATATTTCGCAATAAACACACAGTATTTAAAGTTCAGAAAATCTAGGAAGCAGGGACTGGAGCTCACATCTTCAAACTTGCAAATAATTACTCTCACAACTAGAAAATACCTAGTCTCACAACTAGTTATGCTTCCTCCTAGATTGAAGCATTCTTTACTTATAAGGATTGATTCCGTTCTGAGAATATTTTACCTTCCTAATATCTACCCATACTACACAAGTGTCATAGACATTTTAATATATCAAAGTAAAACTAAATAGTAATAATCCCTGCTCTATCATCATCATAGTAAAGATATTTCATTTACTTGACTCAGTAAAATAGTAATTTACGGAAAAAAAACATGGCATTACCAATTTGATTTTTTTTTTTTTAAACCATAGTGACTCTAGCTGATTTAAGCTGAATTGGCATAAAACACAAAAATCAGTTTTTATTCACAATTGTAAATTACAGGTGCATAGCATATTATAATCCCAGTAATGCTGTATATACARACTACAGAAATATTTTACTAAGACTGATAATCCGGAGAAGAGTTAGCAGCTCATAGACACTAGATTTCTTCATCCAAAGAATTGCTACGTGAAAGCTATAGCTGTAATAGATCTGGTTAAATTCTCTGGGTAAGGAGAGATGGTGGGAACACACCAGACACAGCCCTGAAAAACAAGCTATATAAGACTAAACCTTCTAGGAGCTCTCATGATCAGAATTGTCTTTGAGGCATAATTCCGCCTCACAGTTCCTTTATGAGAAGGGATTAAGGAGTAGCTGCTGATATGCCTTCGATAAAGATGACTATTCTTTTCTGATCTCGTTTCCCCATGTTGCTCAGAGCATTAGGAAAGAAGGAGGGGGAACGTCATCCAAAGACGGAACCTTTCCCTGCCCAGAAAAATGTAATAGCAACTATGTAGGAATCGCCTGAGCTCTGGATAGTTCCCTGTAGGTCATGAACAAAGAGCTAGGGTGAAGAGGGTTCCCTTAATACGATCATGCCAATCAAATCCCAGTTTCAAACTAAAGCAGCAATAATTTAGTGCCTTTTTAGTGACTGGCAAGACCTGACTAGATAGCAAAATTTCATCGCTGTCTCCTCTCCTTTCAGATTTCACTCTTGCTTGCTGTAAGCACCTTCCTTTGTAAAGAAAGTACTGAGAAATAATATAATGCTACTCAGCTACTGCACTTCTCAGAATATCCTGATAAAACTTGTTAGAATAGACTTTGTGCTATTGGTTTGGCTGTGTCCCTCACTAAAGGCTTTTAATGGAAGCAGAAGTTTTAGTGTTTGTTATTTTATGCAAGAAAATTCATAGTTACAGAATGCAGTTACAAGACTTTTCTCCTTAAAAGGCTATATCAATATAGCATATGCCTCAGAAGGAATCAGGATGTAGGTTTTGTTATATTTTTATGTAACACATTATGCAAACAACAATTGTTTACCACCCCTAAAAAAAAAACCCTGAATATTCTCAGATACAGTGACATTAAGCACAGTTTAAACTTCTTTTGAAGTTAGAAATCCCAGGACTAAGGAAGAATGATTTTGGACTTGAACTAAACAGCTAACAAGGTAGTCGATTTTTAACAGATTCCCAAAACAACATTTTTTAACAAGAAAAATGCATTGATCTTGGTTGGATTACTTCAGGTGCTGTCATTTTGAAATGCCCAAACTTCTTTGTGTATTAAAGGGTTTCCTCTTCCCAAGCTTCAACTCGGGACTTAACAGTATGTTTCATTAACTGAAATTTTGGTATGCAACCCTCAGCTAGGCAGTCACATGGATCACTTTGTCAGGTTCACCCCTCCTGCTGAATCTAAGCAAGCCCACCCATTCAGGATTATCTGTAGGCCAAAGGAAATCAAAGCATCAGGTCATGAACGATTTCTCTACCCTCAGAGAAGTCACTGAGGAAAAAGGCTTCACATGCTGATTTAGTATGAGGCCTGCTTTCCTTTGGGAAGACAGCAGCTGACCAAAAGAAACTTGTCCTCAGCAGGAACTACAGATCTGCTCCCAACCTGATTTTGTTTTTTTCTTTTCAAATTCCTTCCTCTCTCTCTCTCACAGGCCTATCAAGGAACAGCTGACTGAGCTCACCCTTCATATTAACCTCATTAGAGACCCTCAAAAGACAGGTCCAGATTCATCTGCTGAAACAGAAAGACAACTTAAAGCAAATTCAGAACTGCAAATAACTAAAAGGTTCTGAACCTTAATAACAGACTGCACCATATTCCCATCAATGAGAAGTGCAGAGTCCAGAGGGTCATTTAGAAGGCAGCAGGGGCCAACTGAAAATCAACTTTGTTTCCTCAGAATTTAAGTACAGGTCATCTTCAAGTAACCAGCCTGAAAAGTCATGGTAGGCACTTAATCAAACCAGAAATTGCTTCCCTGATGTCAGCTAAGATGGAAAAAGGAACCTGTATGTCATCATCCCAAATAGCTAGATAGAGTTATACTTCTGTATGATGACAACTAAAAGTAATGCATAAACAGAACAGCATGGGTCCAAAAATCTTGCCCTGTAGGACTGCTCAGAGCACCTTGACTAGACTAGAAGAAAATCCCATCCGTAAAATTGTGTTTACTGCATGAAATAAAGTTAGCATGAGATACTTCATGCATCCTCCAAATACTGAAAAGGATTTTGAGAATAACTTTATTGAAGAAATAAAAGAAAAATCAGTAGTAGGGAAAAGAGTAGTAGGGAAAGAGATATGTTATTAATTAACATTTATACACAAACACATTAAAGACACATTGAGCTCTGGAAATGTCTGAATAACAAATGAAACCATTCTGAGACTACTGTAATACTGCTCGATGTACTGTAGCAGTCAAAAGAAAGCAATGCATTGTTATTGTACCTAAAGAAAAAGGTAGAGAATAAGCTGAAATATAGTATAATGCCATCATATATATCAGCACTGCACCCAGCTGGAATACTGCATTCACTTCAAGGTTCTCAATTTCAAAAGGAACTGATGACAGGTGATGAATTCAGAGATGGATGAGAGATGTGATAAGAAGTGCTCAGTCTCTACACTTGAGCAATAGGGTAAATAAGATATAGTCTCAAAGAAATATAAGATAATAAATTGCACAGAACATGTAATTTATGAATTTCTATTCATCTTTTCTTGCAAAGCAAAACCACTCAGACAAATAAAAAGGGAAAATTCAAAGCAATTCCTATTAATCAGCCCCTCTTCCCCACATAGCATAATGAGCCTGTGAAATTACATAGCCACAAGGTTATGACCTAAATGACAAGAGCAGAACAAATAAGTGGTCAAATAAGATCTTTAGAATCAGACAGGAGTAATGACAAATAGAAACCAACTGACTAGTGAGTTCATGAGTCCAGCTCATGAGTTTAGGGAAGGAAGTTTTCTTTGTCTTTTCAAGGAATGTTTATGAAACTTGTTTGTTTTTCAGTGAATTTTTTTCCCCCTCTCTCCCCCCCCCCAGACTAGTACATGAAGAGGACAAATTCAAATACTCAGGTTTCAGTTAAGAAGCCCAAACATGATAAAGGATGTCCTTAACTTTACTGTCTTCCCAAACACATCTTCATTCACACTGGATTTAGAGATTACAGACTTAACATTAGTTTCCACTAGCACTAAGCTGCAGGAGGTTTTTCTTATCTTCTTGTGGGGATCATTTCATTTACCATGTAATTATATTTTTACAGTGGGCACTGCATGTAAGGGAGAAGACTCTCTATGGTGTGATGAAACACTTACCAAAAACACATTTTTCTTGCACATTTCCCCTGTTTTTTCCCCAAGAATAATAGGTTCTTTGAGCATCTCTTCAAAGCAGAGATCCATCCACAGACAGAAGCCATTCAGTTACAAAATGGAATCTGGAAAATAGAGCAATGAAGTTTAATTTTTTAAAACAAAGCAAACCAGACTGCACTTTTACTAAAGAAAGGATTTCATTTACATCTCTTCAGCTGCTTAATCTTGAACACATCTTGCTCTCTCTTCAGAAGAGCATGCTCTGCTTCAACATCTCACTACAATATATTATCAAATTATCCTTCTTTTTCAGTTCAACTGTTCTTCAATTGAAAGTGATTATCTACATTTCCCTTCATTTTGATTTTCTTTTTTTGATGGCCCATTATTCCCCTAGTTTGCATATGAAATCAGTCTTCCTTTAAAACTGGGAATTATCTCTGCTTTCCAGAGAGGACAGAGCGCTCAGCTTGTAATGAACCTTATATGAGCTACATAGAACAGGAACATACAATATGGAGCAACATGCTTTAAAATATATTTATATACCTTATTTCAGGTCAAAAGTAACAAAAATATTTTAAATATTGATAACTGTGAGGTGACATTGTTTGGAGAGAATAATCTTCTGCTAAGAAAACAACCAATTTGACAGCACCAGCAGGCTGTCTCAGATGATGCTGATCATAATGAAATTTCCACTGGAAGCTGGGTGAGTAGGCTGTTAGCCAGTGTTCCTGCTTGCCTGTTTTCCCACCAGCCCACTCTGGTGCCCAGCAATAAGCAGAACAAAGCAAAGGCTCTTAAACTAGCCTCAAAGTAATGTTTTCAAGCATATCTTACTATGTTATGAAGTGTGCAAGGTCAAAACTGTACTCCATACAGTATCTGTGCAAAATCCAAAAAGGTGCCTGCACACCTCATCTCCCCATTTGACTTTTAAATGCCCTGGGTTCCTAGAGTTATGCCTTTGGGCATGCTCAAAACCACACAGGTCTAACCAGCTTGTGTAGAAGACCAACAAAAACCTAAGAACAAGGCAGAGGGAGTTCAGTTTCTATCCTTGTGTACGCTTACTGTGTATCAAAAGGATGGAGCCTCTTAGGTTGCAACAAGGCTGTGTCCTGTCCTCAGCAACTGCAGGAGGCAGCCCAGTGTCAGGACACAG
Organism: Apteryx rowi; assembly: GCF_003343035.1. Taxonomy (NCBI): domain Eukaryota; kingdom Metazoa; phylum Chordata; class Aves; order Apterygiformes; family Apterygidae; genus Apteryx; species Apteryx rowi. The sequence continues at coordinate 601,394 of NW_020450208.1, read as the reverse complement.
CGAGGGCAGGCTGCTCCCTATGTGCTGAGGAGCCAGGAGTCGAGGGAGATCCCACAGCCTGCAGGGCAAGAGCCTCACCAGCCAGGGCTCATCCCACCACCCCCAAAGCAAGGGAGCAGGGCAAATCCAAAGACAGTAGCTAGGTTCAAACAAGGGTCCAGATCATCAGGCCAGTTCATGGTGATGAAGCAGGTCCAAGGTCAAGCTAGAAAGTCGACCTGCAGGCCAAGGTGTGGATCAAGGAAGCCAGGCAGGGGCACAGCTGTGGTTGAGCTGGAGACCGGCACTCCTATGGCATAGCTCAGGCAGGGACCAAAGGCCCCCGGGCCGAGCTAAAATGGGGCTCCTGGGCCCTTGGACAGGGGGTGGGTGGAGACCCCCAGTGAGGCTGATCAAGGTCATTAAGGCCTGTTAGTGCCCTCAGGGCCCAGATACCCCATTCAGGACCAATCCCTTCCCCACACACTTGCATTACACACCCCTCTCCCCGCAGCCCCAGCTGCTTAAGCACCTCCATACACCTGACACAGCCCTCCCTGGCCCCCCAGGTGCAACCACCACCCTTCCTGGCCAACACCACACAGGACAAGCAAATGCCTTTGCACTTGGCTGAAGCAGTGCAGATACCATGTTCAGGTATGCTGACATGCCAGGAGGAGGAGGTCCACAGTAATTACTACTGAAAAATTAGATAAACATTAAAAATAGAAAAGCCACACACACGCACAAACCAACCTATGAGAACAGCTAGAACGCAGATGTATTTTCTCAGCTTTCCTACCTGCTAGGTCACAGACCCAGGCGGCCTCTTGCACCTGACTCAAACACATTATAGTAAAGAAGTAAATCACAGCAGTTCACATTTCCCATCAAGATGCTGCCTTTTTAGAGATGCTGCTTTCTAACCCAGTCACAAGCCCAGTCAAGGACGTATGACATTCATTCTTTGTTCTCAAATACCTAACTCTGCATATGTTCAACATGGTCAAGTAATTCTCTGTACCAGGTACCTATCTCCCTCCCTCTCCTCATTATTTACCATTACCTCAGTCATTCTCATGTACAAACTTTTCTCCACATCAGTGTGAAATATGAAGTAGTATAAGGCTAGACTTCAAGAAACTTCATCAGAAACACACTTTCTGACAACTCCTGTTTTATAAGTACATTTYGAGATCTATCAGTTTGCCATTTTTTCCATCCATTTAATATGCATTAGGTGACTGTACATTTGCCTACCTGCTCAGCCACAATGTCAGATGGTAGCAAGTCAAATGCTCTAAATAAATCCATTACATCAATAGCACTATGGTTTCAGATGAAATGTGTTAGTTCATCAAAAAGAGAGAGATAAATTAGTTTAATGAAATTATTGCCTATAAATGTATGTCAGTTGACATTAATTATCTTAAAACTTATTTTAATTTTGCCTTGAGTCTTTTATCAGGATCTTCATTGTCTTGCCTAGATTAATGTTGGTCTGACAAGCCTATAATTACCCCGGTCATTACATTTACCCATTTTAAATTCAGCACTGCATTAACTTATTTGCAATCCTCTGGAACCTACCTAATATTCTGAGACTTACTGAAAATCAAAATTCTGTTAATTTCTTCCTACTGTATATTTAATTGTCTGGTAAGGATTCATGATTCAACTTTTAAGTCATTTTACTCATTTGTTTTTATATATATATATATATATATATACACACACACACACACATATATACATATATATATTTTATACCTCTCCTTTCATGGGACACTGCCCACTATTTTAATAATTTGCTGGTTTAGTTTTCTCTTTTTAGTATTTGCATTATTCTCACATAAATCTCACATAATATAATTAACTTATTTTAAAACTTATTGGCCACTTCTTAATAAATTCCACAAACCACAATTTACTTTCTTTATCAGTTTTGACTCTAAATTAGCAAAACACTTAAGCATATGTCCTGTTATATATCCATATAATATGCCATTTTAAGGACATTATACAAAAAATTGAGTACATGAATTTTCTTTTCAAGAATTATGGGTATATTTGAATGTTAAAAAAAATTCAGTTCTTCAGATAAATACTTGCTTCCTTGAAAATAAGCACAATCATAAGTTACTTGATTTAAGATTCCTCTGCCATCCAYACACAGTTAAATCACAAAAGTGGAAAACATTTCCCTCTGAGTGCTCAAAGAAACTTTTTTCCCACCCTTTTTCAACTGGAGATGAATAAAGGCCTTTTCTTAACCAGGTTAGATCAAGAACCATTGAAAAAGTTAATTTTTTAATATTTTTGTTGAAACTTAGATGAATATTTGTGAACACATATCCTAATTGCTTTGAATTTTATATGTTAGCAAATAATCACATTTCATTTCTTAAGTAGAAAAAGAGGAAAAAAGATCTTCGAAAAAAAGTTATCAAGCATCTTCTTAACAGTTTTCAAGCTACCTACGATTATAACAATAAAGGATGCCTTTGGTCTAATTTCATTTAGATTGATTCCCACCTGAACTTATCCAGCTCGCAACCCAAATAGGGTTTATTATTACCATAGGTCCTTCTGCACTTGCAAACAAAGTTACAAAGAGAATTTGCTTTGTGAGAAAAAAATAAAACCGCAAAAAGACTTGGAACTTTTCCAAATTAAAAATTTAATTTTACTGTCAAATGCATTGATTTCCTAAACTTGAAACCAAGAGCTAATATGCACTTAAACACACATTTTCCTATTTACTCAGTATAGACAATTCCATGCATCACGGAAAATAAACCTTAGATATCTACCTTACAACATTTTGGCTCACTTTTCCTACTTTCTATTTAATATGACTGAATACACTTACTTAGGAGGCAGTTCACATATATCCCATTTTGCTATATCCTCTTTATAGATTGGCTTAGAGCCAGAACATTGTCTAACAGCAACACTTCTCAATATCCCAGAAGCCCAAGCTCTCCACTGCAAAACATTGTTTACAAAATATTTCTGGCACTCTGAAAGAATTAGACATTCTCATATAAATTTTCTGACACAGAAGCCAGAAGCAGCATTAAAAGTTTTAGCTCTGGAAGGGACATCCAAATGCCATCACAAATTCTAATCATATGCTGCTGGGACATCTAGTCTTGTAAGCGTAAGTGTCTTTTGGCAAAGACAAAATCCTTTGAGTAAATAGCACAACCTTCTTTTCACATCTGGCATTTCCAATCGGAGGGTCACATTTCAGCTTTTCTCACTTTCTTGCTTCCCTTCATCTAAGTCCTGTGAAAAATGCTGATACACTCTTCTCTCCTGACCACACAGAAAAGAACATACGGAGAAGGTGGCCACTGTCATACACAGAGACAGGTCAATCAGAGACTATACCCTAATTTTCAACTAGCTAGTACAAATATTTTAACATGAAGCACATACCAGCTGGAGTTGAGTTGCCTCTCGGTATTGGTTTCAGGAAAGCACATAAGCAAGTGCTTATTACCAGCCTTATCTCAGAACAGTTCATCTTCAGCATCTTTGTAACACTTACTGACTTCAAAGATAGAGCAAACACACTCAAAAGCAGGGCTTTCCAGAGTCATGAATTTCAACCCCAGTTCTGGATAGGGGTGGCTACCATTCACTAGTCATCTAGTAAAACACGTTTTGCTTTCAGCACATGGGCTGTCTATTACTTTCAATGGGACAAGACATATGCTTCAGTCAAGTGTGTACCTAAGCAATCAACGGAGGCCTGCATGCTCCGAATCTCCCAGTGAGGGAGCAGGTTGCAGCTGGCGTATTTGCCTTCAGTGGCAGAATTGGAGGATTAGGAGTTAGAGCTGCCAGCAGCACTGCTCTTAGCAGCATCCACATCAAGGASCAGCTCTTTAGAGCTACCATTATCAAGCTGCTTCTGGATTTCTTCCCATTGCAAAGTGTTTTTCATCACAGTTAAGCTAGTGTTACCAATGTACAACAAAAAATTTCATTTTCTCTTTTACTACTAAACTATTTTAAACTGAAATAAGATCAGTCTTTACCTTCAGTTTCTCTGCCTTCAGCTCGTCTGGACAACTTGGAAAGCTTGTGTTCCWCAACACGCATTGTCACAGCTGATACTAACTCTTGTATTTTCCTTCAGCATCCTGAACTCTCTTTTCCTGGATCTTAACTGTGATCTTTGCTCTCTTTTTCCACACAGAATAAACTACACGCCAGGTTTGTGAAAGGTCAATGCCCATCACAACCTACATCATTCGTAATGACCAGACCATCACACCTAAGGCCTACCCTCATTCTAGCAATAAGAAGGACTTATTCTCCCCTTTCCTCAAGGCTCAGCTTTCGTTTACCTTTATTTGGCTTATTCTCACCAAAAAAATAAATAAATAAAATAAATTGACAGTTTTATCCTAGACAATATTAAAATGCCCATAATATTTTTCTCAAGTATATCAAGAACTAATGCATTTTACTTACTTTTGCAGGAGCTTCACAGAAACAGCTATTCCAGGTACTCCCTGCAATACAAAACATCTAAATGCAGAGCTGTTAATACTTGTCATTTTTATCCCACACCTCAGTCTGTTGTTCCTCTCAAATCTTCAGCTCCCAAACTCATGGGATTACAAAAGAAGTTCAAGTTGATTTATTTTTGTTAGCCTTTTTTAATATATTTAAAGTTCTGTGGTTGCTGAAGAAATTTTCAAAACTCAATTCAGATGTCCCCAAACACTTATGTAGATATACATATATATATACACACATATATATATATATATATACACACACACACACACACACATATATATATCTTTTTGAATCACCTAAAAATGTTACAGTGACTTTCATAACTGTGGAACCTTAAAAGAACAAGAACACCACAAGTTAGTCTAGCTGTAAGTGTTTAAGCACAGCAGCCTAAAGGTTTCTGGCTAAAGGTTTCTTTCCTTGGGTAGACAAAGCAGAGTAGATATACACATGCTGATTCAGTGTTTGAGAGGAACTGATACCAGAGCACCCTGTAAACACTGAACTTGAACACTTGATTTTACATGCGGGAAACAGGATGTTCTCCAAACATATTTGCTGCAGACTAGAAGCTATTATATAGCTACATATATTTGACATGGATATCTTTATTAGCACTGCACTGTGAAACTTAAAGACTTCATCTTTGTTTCTCTTCCCATGTTTATGGCCTTCTCAGAATAAACAACAAAAATTTTTTTCTTCCCCTTTCAGAAATAATAGTGTAATAAAATAACAGATTCAGTAAAACCTGTCTCTAACCTTATGTGTATTCCAATTCTATAAATCTTAATTTAGACTGATATGTATTATGACTCCGTTTTACAATATACGATGCTATGGAGAGCTCTTCCTCTGCAAAAATTGTTTTTTTTCTTGTGGTTGATCTCAGATTCACTGCAGCTAATTTTGTTACACATTCCACTGATTAAAGCTGGAGACACAAGGTGCTTCTTCAGTTTCATTAATGTCAAGCGCCTCAGGGTTTTGTTCAGCACCAGTAATACTGGATTTGCCAGGAGCTTAATAGTCAAAACATTTTCCAGAGTAGTCTAGGGACTTCATACCAAGAAGACTTTGTGAGGTGAACTTTCCTTGGTCCTCATTTAGTCTAGTAGCAATTATAAAGCCATAAAAATAAAATGTCCTTTTTTTGACTAATATTCATGATATTTAAAAGAATGGAAAAGAGGAGAGTGTAAAGTCACAAAGGAAAACAAAATCATTGTTTCAATTTATTGTATTACTTGTTCATGTATGGAGACATGCATCTCCCCTCCACCCCAAAAGTCAACTACCTTCAAAAAAATAAACTTCTACTAAATAAAAATTTGAAGGAAGAGGAGGAAGGTTAAGTGCCTTACTGTCCACTTAGCTTAGATGCAAGTTCTCAGCACAGCAGGCATTCCACCTTAAAATGAAATACCCAGGGAGAGAAGTAACACAGCAGGACCAAATGTGCATATTCTGTTGCTTGAATGATGGTGGGAGCCTTAATAAAATAAATAACAAAGAAAGAAAAGAAGCAGATGGAAAAATTGCTTCTGTGTTAAATTTTAAAGCTTTCGCCACAGTGAAGGTATCTCACATCTTTGCCTAAATGTGAACCTGCACTCCCCAAAAAAAAGAAAAAGGAGGAACTTGAAGATACCCATTCAAAATGCATTTGATAAACTCCTTGAGAATCACAAAGTAGTTGCAGTTCCAGTGCTACAAAGTCATTCTTTAATCAAGTACTACATTTATTCAAGCCCACTTTGAAATTGCGCAGACATGTATCAGGTGGAAAGCCTTGATTTTTGCAGCAAGCCCAGGGACCACACGCAAATGGCATATAAAACATTGGTCTATTTGATAATCTGACCATCCTGAAAGGATGACACTGACTTTCCTCACCAGACCTATGAAAAGCTTCTTCCATAAGCACATATCATCTTGACACTGTTAAGCTCGAGCCAGTGCATTTTCTCACATGTACAAAGATAAGCAGTGGCTTAAAAACTGTGCAGGATCAGTGGCATAGTGAGTGATCTGCATGTGCAGATATGAGGGGCATGACTACACCTCAAAGCCTGTTACCCTGTTGATGAATATTAGTGTAGCTCTACAGTCAACAGAGCAGTGCCAATTAACAAAAGCTGGGGAATGAGTCCCAAATCCTCAGGGTCTTCCTTGCCCGTTTACAGCAGCCTGCAGCCTTTATTTCTGTAAACAGTAATGACTATTGGCGATGTTCAGTCCCATGTCATCTTGAGACCATTTATTCTGAGTCTACTATCCTGCTGCATTTGCCAAATAAAAATTGAAACGAGTTCAAGAAATGTTGTCTAGAGTTTAATTCCCAGATATGGCAATAATGTAAAAGAAAACATAACCCTACTGGGCGAAAGCATATACAAGCATATTTTAAAAGTACTAAGAGAAACTGAGTTAAGGTTAGGGCTATGCTGTAAGGATTAAAGCCTAGTTTACAGCTACTAAACGTTTGTTGTAGAAATGTTCCTGATGAAAAGCTGAGAAATCATCTGCACAGAATAAGATAATTTTCAAGTTCAACAAAGCATAAGAAATGCTAAGTAAAAGTCAGACATGTTACAAATGAACGATTTTTCACAATTTTCTTTTAACGAAGTATGGACAATAGTCTGAACACAAAGACATGGAAACCTCTGGCCTTCACTGTTAGCTTCAGTAACATATAGCATTCAGTAAGTGCGGGTTTGTCCACTACTCAGAAGATGTGGTGAGCCATGTGCATGCAACGGACAGCCTTCAGCATCATTACATGTTAAATTACTGTCAAATTGAGCAATACATAAAAAGATAATACTTGAGTTTTCAATCTTTTGATGACATTTGGTTGCCCTTTAGAGATTATTTTCTTGGTACTGCAATAATTGGATGGAGAAATAAGAGAGGGATGGATAGAGAAATGAGACATACGAATTGTACCTTTTCCACCTTCCCTATTATCTCTTTCTCATCTTTTCTCCTTTTTGAAACAAAAAAGAGACGCCACTTGTATTGAATTAGAACAAAACAGGCATTGAAAATCCCTGCCTAGCTTGCAAACCTTTTTCATATGATTAAACAGTGGGTTAATTAACATTTTTCAGCAAACATTCACACCAATAACACCAGACAAATGCAGATCACAGCATTTCCCACAACCAGACATTTTTACTATTAAAAAGCTGTCAATAAGGATATATTATTTTCAGTATTTTGGTCTTTGAAATAAGTTAGCAAAAGATGTAGAGGAATATACTTTAGCTTTAGACTGGTTTCCACAGAAGCTGCTTTGGGCATGCAGTACGTAAACTGGGCAACACATACACAGCAGATGACTTAAAAACTCAGCTTGCAAGAAGGGTGCATTGGTACTAGCGGTGTGAATTTTCATCAGAATAACTAGTCACTGACTGTTTCTAAGTCAGGCATCTRAGCCAGATCTCTCCAGACCCATTTTAGTGTCCAGTTTGCTAGGTCAGCTTTTCTACATAATCAGTAAAATCAGTCACATAATTCCTAGAAGGAAAACATACGCTGAGAGTGTTGTCTTCCACTTTGAAAGATTTCCACAAAGTCACATCTCTAAAAACACTGAAATTAGTCTAAACAACTTTGAATTTGGAAATCAGTTAGACTTCTCCTGTTCATTCCTGTTGGAGAATTAACCATCTGTGAAATTTACAGTTTTCTAGGTCATTTAGATACAGAATTAATAAAAAAGACTCAATACTGATCTTCATGGTTAATAAATGACACTTGTCACTTACGCCCACCATGAATCAATATCTTTTATCCTTTTGCTTTCTCTGCTAGTGATGTAGTTCAAACACTTTTCCAAAGTTTGTAGGCTGTTCTCCTTTGTTGTGACCTGTCGGTCCTTTCTCCTCTCCATATATGCATGCAAAAGAGCAAAAAAAGAGTCAAGAATTTCTCTACAATACAGGTAAACTGTATTTCCTGTTTTTTTTCTGTACAGTATACTAAACCCTCTCCTTTTCCCTTCCTCTCCAAGTGCATATAATATCATTGTTTAAAAGTCTGTCCATACATTTAGAACCTACTTTAGATATCTATTTTTCAGATATTACAACTGCTGATCATTATCTACCTCTGGTGCTCTGAAATTTCACCCATTCTTTAACAAACTGTCACCGTCCCCACAAATGTGTTAGTATTTCCTTCAGTCTCTCACTTGGTTTAGCGGCTACATGCAACTCAACAGGTACGCTTTCCTAGCAAACAGTATATGTATTAAAGTATTAAAAAAATTATTTGCCTGTATTAGCTGTTTTTTCTTCCAAAAAAAGACAAATTATAATCTTCATATTCAGTGTTGGGTCAGAGAATGCATTTTGGTCTGCTGCAATATTTACCTATCCGGTTCTTATACAGTGAACTTCAACACTACTCTGTCATGCATATGGTTATTTCAGTTGAAGTATTTATGGTTAAAATATAGAGGAAATCCTAGATTAATAGCATAGTTCATTATGATTCAAAAAATTTAATGTGGGTATATTATATTTTTGAAGAAAAGTGGCTTCCAGAAAGCATTCTTTTGATTTATGAGTAGACATGGACTCACTAGCTACTTGTGGACTTAGTAACTACCTTTCATTCAGGCTAAATGAAGAAGCAGTTAAATGCCCTTTTGTTAGTGGTACCCAAAGTAAATCTACCCGGGGACTGATAACAGTTTGCAACAACAAAATGTAAGTAACAAAACTTAAACAAAATGCAAGCACAAGATAGAGTTACATTTGCTTGTATTTCAAAAGCAATTGAAAGCAGTTGAAAAGGCYTCCACAACATAAAGAACCCCCAGAGAGGCACTAGAAATATAAAGGTGCAAGGAAGCCAAGAGAGACTCCTGAGGAGAAAACTAGTACATTTTTAAATAACAGATGATGCCTTTCACTTCAATTAAATCTATCATGTGTTTACATTTTTTTGTAAACACTGTCAATAAAGCATGAAACTTCGTCACCAAGTTCTCCTCCTAACAGAAACAATCCAGAACAAATATGAGTATCAGTAATTTCTGAGACTGATTAACATTATAGTACATAAGGAAAAAAAAAAAACACACACATTTACTTTCAAATCCATTCTTCATCCGTGTTTTCACACATGAACAATGAAACCAAGCTAATGTTTCTAAGATCGAGTTTAACAGACACAATACATCACTAATTGTATCATACATTAGAATCCAGACTCAGACAACTAACCCTTACAAGCAGTTTGAGAGCTGATTGCAAGCAAAGGCATACAATTGAAATCAGGATTCATCCAAAGTACAGGAAAAAAAAAATCAATACAAAATACATACAAAAACATATGTACTTATGTTTCACGTTGACATAGAAAAGCTACTTAAATATGGACAARAATATGATATACAAATTATTTAAAATATTTCCAGAAAAACTAATCAGTTGTAGTATTTGCTTTTTTCTTATTAAAGATATGTATCAGGTCTGTAAGTCCAAGAGATTATTCTGAAGCAAACGATGCAATCATCATTTAAAAGCTCTTACAGTAAGAAGGAATATCTGTCTTCTATTCCTTTTTCTCCTTCAAGATAAGAGAAAGAACAAACCTCAGAGCTGACTTGATGTCTTTGAGAATTTTGCATGCTTAAACTTCAGCAAAAATATCCACGAGAAAGATGCCAGAAATAAGAATGTTCTAATGGCACTTTTGTAGCAAAGGTATTATAACTAAGGCAGTTACCAAAAAATAGAATACAGACAGAAATTTGTCCTGAAGCAAAGCCTCCTTTTCTCCAACTAAAACTACACTTAGAGTAATTGGATGTCCCTTACCCACAGGGGACCTTGGTAACATACTGCTGGTGCAGCGTGGGCTTACAGCAGGTGCAGCTATAAAGTGTTGTAGCCTAGGAATCTCTAACATGTGGAAATACTATTGTTTGCAGCTACTCTAAATTACACTGAAGGCTGATGCACTGTTGGCATCTAGCTTCCAGTTCTTAGCCTCAGATAGGTACAGTTCTTTCATATTCACCGGCATAAAATAATTGTTCATTAACCCAGTATTTATATTTCCAAGAAAAATATGGATTTACAATAGTTAAAGAAAAGTTTTAAGCCCTCAAATTTTAAGGTAGGTTGTGACACAAAGTATTTCCAGAAATTTGTGCAAGGTAGGAGCTGAAAGCAAACAAAAATTGGGTGGTTTATTATAAAAGGAGAATTTTCAGAAGATTCAGTGTGGTTTCTGAACAAAAATACGATTTTTGAATAGCGAGTATATACAACCTCAAAAAGGCAATACAAGACAACTTAGAAATGGCTTTAAGAAGACTTGAAACTAACAGCATTTTCAATAAATTCAGATGCAATTTACTAATCAAAAAAGTTGTTTTCAATCAAAACATAAGTTTATCAAGACCTACATCTATGTAGCATATCATGGTAAAGTACAAGTGGCTAATTTGCTAAGAAAGTGTTACAGCATAGTGGATCCGGAAAGTCATTCAGATCCCAGTTTATCATTGTTCAAACAATTTCCCTTTCTGCAGTTCAAGTTACGTTTTTTAGATCCTACTCATGGCATGAAGTTCTCTCACACGGAAAATGTGCATTTAAATTAATTCAGCTATCAGAATTCACCTGTGGAAATAAAGTGTTTTTTGAGATATATTGGCAAAGCTTACTGATTTTGACTACAAAATTGATATGTACTAAATATTAGTATAATATATACTATACTTGGGATCATACTATAAAATCAGTTAATAAGAAGTTGTTCTGAAGTGTTTCTTTTTGGCAGGAAATTAAAGTACCCATTAAAATCCAAGAATTCATAGAAATCAAAATAATTCACATGAAGAATTGGCCTTAGGCAATGAAGTGCAATTAATTAATGCATTGTGCTGGATTAGTGTTTATTGGTGATAATTAATTATTCATTTTCAAAGTAATTAACACTCTCTACCTCTGTTATAAAGTTAAAAAAAAAAATCAGAACAGACTTGCAGATCATAAAAATCTAGCCCTGAGATATTTTTCAAATTAACTGGTSATAACACAGTGCCCATTCTTCCTTCAGATTCTCTTATGAGACCCTGCAAGTAAGAAAGAAGCATAGCTTGCTTTCTTTATATACTGTAAGAGCAAGCAAACTTTGAGACAGGTGAGCAAATTACACGACCCTTTGATTTGCTTTCCAACACTACGTAATTCTCTGGTCTACATTACTCCTGATCTATAAGGAGCAAAAGTTTCATTTTACAGAGGAAGTGGCATTAACATCATAGTTTACAAACAGAATGAGCAGGAGGTCTGGTGCTACTACAAACAAATCAGTAATAACAGTAACCAACACGTCTATCGTCTCAAGGACAAAGGAGAGAAAGAGCAAGAGCGAGCAACACAGACACCCCAAGCTTTTCAAAAYGATTTACATTAAACTTAGGCAATCAACCCTCCAGGCAGCTTTTAAAGGGAAGTCTAAAAATCTTAATCTTTCTTTAAAATTCTAGGCAGAGGAAGAAATTCAAGGGTACCTTTTCTGTGGAAGAATGCCATCATTTATCATACAGGCTGATATGCGAAGTGACAAAGGATATGGAAAACCCCTTTAAAAGATATGGGATAAAATCCTGGACTCCTTGAAGTTTCTAACAAAATTCACATGCACATTCCTTGGACAAAGTTACATCAGTGGTCCTTATTTCCCGAGGCTATGATTATGATGTCTCAATTTGTGAGGAAATCCTAAAATACAAATATGTAATTCTTGCAGCTATTTTTATATGTATACTTTCCAAGATTCATTCTCCAGAGCACAGGTTTGGGGTTTTGTTAGTTTTTTTGTTTTGTTTCAGTTTTTGTTTGTTTTTTTTTAAACACATGAAATATTCATGATTTACATTTTTCAGGGCACACACATCTAATGTTAGCTTAAAAACCAACAGGTTTGGCAATTGTAAAGTTTGACTGGGTTAAAATAAATGACTTATAATTTTTACAGCAGTATATACTATTGATTTAACTCTTGTATTGCTCTAATCCAGCTGCTYATACATACTATACACATATCAAATGTTGTTGAAATTACAGTTTTAAAGGAGCAGGGCATGATCTGAATCTTGTTAGACATTAGAGCTAACCCATCAGTGTATCTTCCATCTAGCCTACCTGCATACCTGAGGAATCTATTCAATGTAATTTTAATGTAGGTTATTCTGCTACAATCCAAAGACTTATGTATGAAGCGAACAGAACGTCTAGAAGAAACTTCGCACTGTAAAAGTGCACATAGACTCACACATGGACAGGCTTTATACTGAATGGAAGAAAGAAGGAAAAGGGCAGATGGATGACAAGAGAAGAAGAGAAGATGCAATGACAAACTACAAGAAAAAAGATGAACTGAGCAGATTTTCAATCAAATTCCAAAAACAAACGAGGAGTGCGCTTCTATTGCGGGCAAGTCACAAGAAAGCTACGGGCAGGGAATAACTTGGGAGAAGGAGAATGAATTTTAGAAAAATTCTCAAGAAAAAAGATAGAAGATAAGTGGCTTGTCAAGAGAGGCTTAAAAAGAGAAACTGAGAGCTTAATTATCACCTCACAGGAATAGGTTATTCATGCAAGATAAGTAGAAGTAAGATGGATGATAGGAAAGATTTAAGTCTATAATATTAGATGCATGGCCAAGCCCCAGAGACTATTAGTTATAAGTGGACATACCAAGTTGGCCAGAGATGAGTATGAAGGACAGCATGATAAAGCTGGCAGAGATGTGCACTCCTTGCTCTGTAAAGAATGATCTACAAGCACTGCTACCATCTGCCAGACAAAGTTGGAGAACATAACAGGAAAATTCCATAATATTTTTACAGTATTGTTATTCTTCAGGAAGCATACACTGAAAAATAGTTAGGGTATGACAAAAACATTTCACTGGAAATACAAGAAAGGATTCTGTTAGGCAGGGATTGATAAAATTTGGGTTGTTAAAAGCATGTACATAATACTAGTGTTTTGTAGTACTTTAGGATCTCATGATGCTGATCTCATTACAGAACTATGAAAGCTAGTAGTGGGCCAACACAGGGAGAATATAGGTCTTTCCCTCAAAACTCTGATGGGCATCTCTGGAGCACTGATTCAGACTATGGCACTCCAAGTTCACCTATGCATTGGCCCACACCCCCATCTGATGTAAAACCCCATATGAAGAAACCAAGAATAGTATAAAATCAGCTACGACACCACTTATTAAAATAGCACTTCACTTTATTTTATAAAACAGCATTTGCAAACTCTGGGGTTAAAACTTTCTATTCTGCACACTTACCTCAGCTTTTAAGAAAATAAACAAACAAGCCAGAAACGTGTCATTTCTGAAAAAGAAATTAAGGAAAAATATTTTGCCTCATGTTTTTAAAAAAAATAAAAAATAAAAATAAATCAGATTTTAGGAAGCTTTGAGGATCCTGTGCTTGGATCAGATTTGAAAATTGCAAGAAGGATTGTATGTCACAAATAGGCATCCTTGTGAAAATCTAGCCAACTTTCAAGACTCGGTAAAAAAAAAAAAAAAAAAAAAAGCTTTGTACATGGTAGAACATGATCTGACTTAAATTCCCTGAAGAATCTGACAATTTTAGGCATGCTCTAGCAGTTGCAGGATCTAAGCAGGATTTTCCTGTGTTTTGCCTCCTCTGGACTACTATAGGCCATAAAGTCTCTTGGTCCATGAAGTTTTCCTCCTACTGAACACAGTCAGCATAAAAGAAGAATCAGTCAGATTTAAAAGACAGCTGAGACAAGATCTAAACATATGAGTGCAGGAATAGAACGGAATAAGAGGACAAAACGCAACAAATGGGAGTTAAAAATAAAAATAAAAAAAAACAAGACTGACTTAGCAAAGAGACTGGAACTCAAAGTAGTTCACAGCAGCCAGAGGAAAATGTGACCAGCCAGTCCAGAGGACCAAATTGGTAATCAGAACGGGAAATGGGATAGGACACTAGGATCTAAATGATGAAAAAGCTAATATACTCCAGTACATAAGAAAGTCATTTCATATATGAGACAAATGATAAAATTTTTTATTGATAGAAATTTATATGAAGATGAATATGGTCAGAAGAAAAAAGAACAATGAATAAGTGACTGACCATTCTAGTGGAGGAAGAAAGCACTTAAACAGTAAATAACAGTACATATATACATTTTTAGATATTCCTGTGAAAGAATTATTACTGGAATCAATAGTTCTACTGTGATTAGAGACTTTCATTTCACTAGAAGGAGAAAGCAAACATGMCAAATACAGATTAACCCACATGACCCTTTACAACACACTTTCAGCCTAACTCAGCATTTAGACAGCAATCCAAACAGCTTCAATTTGCACTCAGATCACTGGAAGGAATGCTGGAAACTGCTARCTGAAAATAATAATACAAATTCTTTCCTCCTTTCACCCTTCTCTTTAGCAGTATGGCATTTGTGAAGCTGCCATTTGCTCCATTAGGATTTGTTATTATGTACACAGAGCCTCCCACACAACGATATTGCTATTTGCCACCTCAAAGTAAGCTAATAGCATTTTCRAAATGCAATTAGAACCTTTCAGGAGAAAGCTCACGCTGTGTTTGGATAATATGAAGTAACTCTCTACTACATTTCACAGACAGGCACACCAAAGCTAATAAATTCTTCTCATGTGTTCAGATTATTAACACACCTACCGGCAATGTCAAGATGTTAGTTTAAAGGATTTCAAATATGAAACAGTTCAATAATCTGGTTTACGACAGCTGACTGACAAAGCTAATTAATTGCCTGGAGAAGATTCTTTATAAATGAAGCAACTTCTGTCTGAACACATTTCCAAGAAGAACAAAATGTTCATTTTGTCTTTCTCTTTTCTCCCTCGTATTCTCTGCCTTCTAAATTTCCCCATCTCATTTAATCTTTGATAAAAGGTTCCTTGATGCTTTCCCCAAATGTGAGGTTGTACATATACCTGCTTCAAGGATATTTTCTCCGTTACAGGCCTTCCACCACAAATCACCACTTCCAAAAAGGAGAAATCCTTTTGTATTGAACCCTTGTTGCACAGGAGGAAAACAGCACTTCAGTTTCAGGGTTTCTTTTTCTTTTTTTAGGCTGATGCTAAATGGTGCCTTTGATGCAGACTGTCAGCAGCAGATGAATCTTATCTGGAACATTTGTTTCCTTTTGTATAAATATCATGAGTTCACACAAAGCAATAAATAGTTTTCATACCAAGTGATCTTATTGCCTCGACCTTTTTCTAACACCATCTGAATAGCCTGAAAATATTAGTGGACCTCGCCATACATATTAAAACAATGATACATCAGAACACTACAAGCAAGAGATGCAGTAGTATTTTCAGCAGTTGTAGTTTCAGGTGTGTCTGATCCTGCTCAATCTGCACTCCAGTTCTCTCTGGATGAAGGAATCCCACCCAGACTCTTTGGAAAGGAGACATCCATCCTTGACTTCCTGCCTTATTTCCACTGTCCCCTGTTTCTCTGAGGAACCATATTCAGAATGGACTCAAGGTTCCCATACTGATCACCCCTTCAAGCAAATGAGTAGCATCTATGCCTGTCTTGGAGAACATCCTCAAGGTGGAGCAGCAGGAGAAAATACTAGGTAGCCATCCCTTGCTGAGGATCCACTCACCTCTTGATCATGCCTCTGAGTGGAATAGCTTTTAATTCCCAGTCACTAACACCGTCACTTCTCCCTTACTACCTTTGTTATGCAAGGAATACTCCCACTATCTTCAAACTGTTTACAACTCCCATCCTTCAAAATAGAGGAGTGACAAAATTAACAACTTATAAGAGGCTAAATGAAACCTGGAAACTGACTTGAACTGTTGCAAAACTGAAATCTGGGTTACTACTGTTCTCCTGCCCCGTTCTACCCTCTCCCTCAAAAAGTCAGAAGTACTCATGTTTGAAGCTCTACTTAACCTCAGTACTTAAATTCATGGAACATGTCAATTCTAGAATCAATCATTTTGCACAGTTTAAATCAAAAATTAGACTGGAATTAACCTTTTCCTTTCTGTTGTCAAATAAACCAGATTTGAAGATAATTCTTCAACAGACCAGTTGAGCATTTGGTTTAGCAGAAATTGAAGATATATACATATATGTATATGTATGCATATATTATTAAAAGATAATTGGTAAATGATCCTTATTAATGAATGTGTCAAGCCTGAGTCATAAGGAGTCCAGCCATAGACAAGTCATTTTTCCCCATCTCCCTTTAAAACTCAGTGATGCTTTCAAGGTCTATGCTAACTAATTAGGAAATTTCAGTAATCTATTTTTAATATGTACCATTTTCTGTTCTTTTTAGTGCAGTCCTAAGATAGACTTTTATCTTTACTGCTGTGCACAGATCATCTGAAAATATAAGTTCTCTACTACATGACAACTCTAAATGAGCCTTAATGAAGCTTGGAAACAGCTGTTAAAAACTCCAGCTGAATAGGTTTGCCCAAGCAGCAGTAGCTTAGGATGCTTTTTCTCTTATAACACTGTTGAGTCATCTACTCACCATACATATAATGAGAAAAATCAAAAATGAAACACTAAAGCAGCTTAATCCTTTTTCCTTAGACATTTTATTTTAATCAGAGTTTTAATAAGTACATTATGAACCATCATCTCTTAAGCCTTTCACCTTTTTAATTATATTCCTGCTCTGAACATCAACAAAAGCAAATATTATGCAAATTTTACTCCGAATTCATGTCCTTAGCAAAAGCATAAGAAAGAGAGTTCAAACTCCATTTTTAATTATACTATAGATACATGAGCTGCAAATTATTAGAAATTACAGTAAGCTCATATGATTTTACATAAGTTACCTAAGCTAAATGGCAAAAGATGATATATATTTTGGGTAGGGTATGGGATTTGAAGAGAACTGTGAAGGTTAAACACAGTAGGAAAAAACTCCCCAAACTCTGTTATTTCATAACATTTGTCTTCTCTCTTTGGCCTTTTTTTCCTTAGGCACTGAACAACACAGCCTACGAGGAACTCACATTTTTTTGTGCTGTTCTTCTGATCACATGTGTAGGTTTCCTCTAGTCTTCCCTCCATTTCTTTTTTAAACATAATATGCCAATGATTCAATCAAAACACATGGAAGCAGTTCACCTCCACATATCAACTGCAAAGCATTACTTCACAAAACCTCAACTTTTTTTTCTCCAGTATCCTCATTATCTGTCTTGGTTCCAGTAACACCAATATGCCTAATTCCTGCTTTACTTGGCATTGTACAGCTGCAACAAAGAGATAGTATAGTTCAAAAGCACATAGTTTAAGTTCAGAGCCAAAAGATGAATAAGAACTCAGATGACCGGAGAAAAAGGTGATGGATGATTACATTGAACCTAATATGCGGAATTTGCAGAACATCTGATAAACTATTTTCTCTTCTCCTTCTCCCTATCCTTTTTATATCCAATAAAAGTTTTGGAAAGCCAATGCTGCTTGTCATTGCCAACACTTTGAATGTTTTCTACCAGCCAGATAAGAGCCAAAAACTATCCAGAAGCACTGGGTTTCAGATCTTCAGTGAATTTATTGCTTCTGGTAATGTTTCCTTACAGAATTTTTGGCTTGTTATGTAGGGCACTGTCAAGAAATGGAAGATTCTTAATAGATCTGCATCTGCTGAGCAATAAGGAGTCTTTGCCTATGCCCTGGTCCAGTGAAGTTTTACTATGACCTGCAATGGCAACAGAATTCATCCTTTTCTTCACTGACTCCAAACTCCATTATTATTTGACTGTAGTTTTCAAAGACCAGCACTGTTTACTCACAGCAAGATTGTTATTTGCTGAGTTTTTCAAAGTTCCAGTCTCCTGGTTCATTTCCCAGTGATACTGCCATTTTATTTTCATGATTAATGTTTGCTTTGGAGCATCCTACACAATTACCACAAGTCCACTGAGAAATAACAAAATGTATAAACTGGAAAAAATGGATCTGCATAACTTAGACCTGAAGTTGGCAGCTTGTACACTGGCTTCCTTTCCAAATTCTGACCATCCTAGCACCATAATGATCTTAAGCTCGCTGCAAACATAACTAAAAATGCACTGTACAGTATCTAACATTCACACAAACAGAGGAGTAAAGACTAAGGTCATAATTCTTTTTTATAAGGACCTTATCTGAAACAGCTGCAATTGAAAGGATCTCAAGTATCCCAGTGAGAATCTGATGCTAAACAGGTATTTTGAATCTGCAAGTTTCTGTGGTACATAAGTGCTACGCATGAGGCACAGTCTTCTGTATAGACCAGAAATCTGAAGCTGTTTGAACTCCTTTGCTCTCAAAAGGGAAGACTGAAAACAGAATAAGGCACAGGTGAAATGGAGACATTAGAGGGGACAGATTTTGGTGGCCACTGTCTCTGAAATGGCCATAACAGGTTGTGTTATCTGTGTTTGGTTAGACACCTGTCCTACAAGTCAGAGAATAAAGGGATGATGGTTCAAAAATTCTACTAGGTAAAATTAGTAAACATTATAAGCAGCACTGGAAATGACATATGTGGAAAAAAGCACAATGACAGTGAAATTTTAGAACAGCACTTAAAGGGGACAAATCATAGTTCCAGAGTCAGTCACATGTAGAACTTTCCATGCACAAGGAACGACTTTGAAAAATACTCTACATGATTTGGCAGTGAGAAAATCTGTACACACTATAATAGGACAAAAGCATAATCCAGCCAAAAAGGAATTAAAAGTCCAGAAGTTGTTTTGGGGGGGGGGGGGAAATCTTCCTAATTTCACCTTGCAATATGCAAGATTAAATGCTTTATTTTTGAGTCTCAAAGCCAGGTGGCTTTGTCAGGCCTATCAGGCCATCAATATAAAAAGATAATTGGTGCCTTTAAGGATTATTCCCAAAAGAACTATTAAATCACTTTAAGGAAAATTTCCCCTTTCACATCATAWGAAAAAAATTTCACCAGAAACCTTTGGGCTTACTGTCTGTTTTGCACAACTGATCTTTCTTCTTGACTCAATCAGGACACATCATTAACTGGGAGGGGGAGTGGAGGTTGGAGGAAAGGGAGAGCAAAGAAAGAATTTTTCATTTAGAGGGTGGATAGGGGTTTGGCAGGGGGTGTGGGAGTGAGGAGCTGTTCTGGGGTAACTACATACACAAAACTGCAGAATTCATATTCTGACGGATTTCCAGACAAACTGACCATTCAGTAAGTTCCTGGATAAACTGGAAATGAAAATCGGCATCTTGTAAGAAAGATGTTAAATAATCCTCTTTCCTTTCTCTGTAAACTTACTTAGAAGGGGATGGCAATGGGATCTCAGCAATGCATATAGGATCATGTAAACTTGTTCCCAGGGTCAGTCTTCACATGTATGGATTACCACAAGAAAGGCCAACATACAGAAGAGGAGCTAATAAAGTTGCAACTTAGCTATAGACCACTCCTGGGATCTTGTCTCTATGCTATCTGGTCAAGATGTTATTTATGCTAAGAAATTGAAGCAATAAGCAATTGCAGATGGATAGAGTTTTTTCCCACAACCACACAGCTCTTCAGCTTCTCTCTCAAGGGGTTTTAATTCTCAACTACTGTAAACATAAAATGCAATGAAATGTGAAGTCGAATAGGGAGAATGAAAGTATTTAGTTCAAGTAATTGAGTCTTCCTAACAAAGTTACTGTATAAAACTCTCGGGGATGCATATACAGTTTTTATTCCTCTAACATTGAATAATCAAGTTCAGCCTTTGGAGTAAATGAAACATGATTTTTTTTTTTCTTTTTTTAAGCAAAGGAAAGTGGAAGTTGATTTTTTTTTTAAATAAGTAAATAAAAACACATAGTTAAAAACTAGTGGCAGGCAATCATTTGCCAAAAAGAGACCTTTTCTTCTTGCAAACAATTTTACACAAGCAGAATTTTAGCCTGGTCTAAGGGAAGCAAAGCTTGCATGCTATCCTGATTGTCCACAATTTCAGAATCCATTAGTCAAATCTGGCTGAAATTTGAAAACAGGGTAGTCATCTCAGAGCCTTAATACTCCACGTTACATGAAAATCAGCTGTTGAATAGAGAATAGTTATAACTTCCCTGAGGGTATGCGTCTTTCCATAGAGAGCAGCCAAATACCCAGTGAAATTACCAGCTAGCCCACTCAGCACATATGCAGCCTCAAATCAGCCAAAGTATGCAATGTTCCTCACCCAGGCAAATAGGTAAGGGGCACTGAAAGGAGAGGTGATTTAGGTAAACAGAGGGAGAAAGTATTATAGAACACAAAGGCTTCTGGGGCCTAGAAGACAAAGGAAACAAGGATCTATAGAAAACTACTTTTCATTATGGATCAACTTCTTTTAAATGAATTTTCTAACTCAGTTGTTCTACAAGTAGGTTTTCTGAATTCAAGTCCACAGTTTTCCATAGACTATTCAGACTGGTGCTTTAACAGAACCCAGAACTGCACAGGACAGTCAAAAATGAACAGGCATGCTGTAAACCCTTCTCGATCAGATACCTGTTATCTACACTAGCACTTACACAGACGTTCATGTGTGTTCAAATTATTTTGTAAATAGCTGCTTTGTCATACAGCATGGCTTCAACTGGATAGCTTAACCTAATTCAGATAAACAGAAACGATGTCCTGTTCCCACAAACGGGTCATCAGTGTTGATGGACCTTTTTCTTCTTTGCAGTCTAACTGTATTTTGTTAGATGATTCTGGGTACACAGTCAGAGAAGTTAGCTACATGGTTAAAGCTCAGCTTCAGATTCCCTGATTGTGTTTTATGTATATTACTCCAAACCAGGGCTCCCATTTCGTGTGAACCATTCCTCCAAAGTTAAGCCTGAATGTGGTTCTAGGAATCATCCACTCCAGGAGCAGCTCTTGTAAGTCGCCGTGGATGAGACCACATTTGGTTTGGCTCTTTGCACCCTACACTGGCCTCCAACAGAATCACAGCTGGCGCTGTGCTCTCAGGTTCTCCCAGAACCCTCATGTCACGTAACACTACTCTGGTGAACTGCAACACATTATTTCATACACTTTGAACTAAAAAGGGGGGGAAAAAAGACAGAAAAAGCTATTATTCCATCTTGGTAACCACATGTTACCCAAAACAGACCTGGGCAAAAAGCTGTGCAGTATGGATAGATCTGATCCACCACAGAAAGCATGAGTCCTGAACAATATGGATATAAACCACTCTGCCCCACTTAGCTTCAGAATCAGACATGGCTCCTTGAGTTAGCGGCTTTAGAAGTGCACACATAGCCTATCTGCTCACATGCAGAACCAAACAGGCACATCCCTGGCCCATGTACACTGAAAACTTCCTATGCTAGAGCACAAACATACTTGTAGCTTGTACAAAGAGAGAAAAGGACACTAATTCAAAATTTTGTACAACTTCTATTTTAGAACTATAAAGACAATATGCTGGTGTAGTTCATGTTCAAAGTATCACATGTTCCTCCTTTTGCCTTGATGTTTCTTAGTTTCCAATACAGAACAAAATTTTATCTTGCATAGTATTATGAGCTATCTTAACAGCTATTAAAAAAATGCCAAAATCTTTTTGCAAGAACAAAAACTATAATGACCCTCCACTGCCGAATATTTATCAACATATCCAGAGACAGATGAAAGAGGTAGCATTTTCCTTCACATAACTTGGCAAGTTTACTAGTTCTAATAAATTATTTTATCATTCTATTTTATGGAGTTTTTTCAGCCAGTTTTCCATATAGTAGGATAAGACTTACTCTTATGTATTCCCAGTGCTTCTTAAAAATAAAAAAATAATAATAAAAAAAGCACTTGTCATAACAATCTGGCCTTACCACAACTTGAAAAATGAACTGAGTGACAGGTTAAACATCTGTCTGGCAGACTGGCCACTTGCTACCTGTGTTTCTTCAGAACTCCTTGATGTTTAGCATCTGTACAACCTGACCTATTTGCTCCATAAGGTACTGATCCTGGAAGGATATATGCACACCATACTCACCTTTGCACCTGTGAAAATGTCCACTGGGGTCATGTGCAAACAAACAGCTCAGAAGCATAGGCTAGCTTATCAACATATATTTCAAGAATACAAATAAATACAAATAGGTGGCATTCTGGAATAAATCTATATTTGCAATATAATTTTTCCAGAGTGAAATATAGTTACAATCCTAAAGAAACTGACATACTTGCTACATGTTTGAATCTGCATGTATCCTAGTACCAGCCTATATTCATTTGCCTTTCTCAATCATTGATCACTGTTTTTGAGAAAGCAGTGTTTGCCAGGTATTTCCAATAAAAACTATTTTGTCCCCATTAACCTCTTCAGTTATTTATAATAGCTCTTGGTATGAGTAGTGATATGAATTCAGAATGCAAAAAGATCTCAAAGAGACAGACATCCAAATACACTTTAAGGATCAAGACTTCAGGAAATAAAACTCTGAACTTAAAGGAGGAATCTTATTGCTGTCTTCAACTATCTATTGGAAAGGTATACAGAAGATGGAGACAAACTTCTCTCAGAGATATGCAGTGGAAGGACAAAAGGTCATGGGCTTGAGTTTCAACAAGGGAAAATTATGATTATACATTAGGAGGAAAAGGCCACAATGACTGTAATCAAACACTGGAGCAGGTTGCTCAGAGAGGCTGTGGAGAGGCTTGGAGTTATTCAAAACTCAGCATGACAAGGCCCTGAGAAACCTTACCTCATTTGGCCTTGTTCTGAGTGGGGAAGGTTGGACCAGAAAACCTCCAGAGATTCCCATCAACATAAATTAATCTAAGAGTCAAATTTTAGCATAAAGGTTCTGCATACAAAACTCATCATCCCTGCTTTCCAGACCTTCTTTGGTATTTCAGCAGGTGTCAGTAAACATGTAAATGTCTTCTGCTTTTCAATATCCCCACTGTTAATATCTCCTTTTGTATCGTACAAGTTCAAGATTACAGCAAAATCAAAAATACTTAAGAATGAAAGTTTCATTGTTCTACCTACACGCTACAGAATGACACTAAAGGAAAAATCCTTCACCCAGGGTACTATTGTTTCCTCAGTGTGAAATAAAGCTTGTCTTTCCCATACTAGCATCAGTGAACCTTGTTTTTAACATACATACTATAAAATATTTTGTACACTTTGAAGCACTGAACAGAAGAGTAAAACTTTGTTTGCAGCTAACCCTCTGCTGCGCTTTTTCAGTTTTGGGGAGGGTTTTGAATCCAGATTTGCCTACTGTCTTGTGACAGCCACCTAGCAAAATTTAACCTGAATAAACAAGTTGAAAGTTAAAATGTATCTATATTTTTCATATTGTTATGGTGAAAGACTGGCAAGTACAACTGGTGTCTGGAGGTTCCAAAGCTTCCTTTAAAGAATTAAGTCTTTTTTGTTTGCTTGTTTAACAAAAATCATTTTGGAAGACTCCTGCTAATATATTCCTGGGCTGTCATTAATCAATCTTATTTCCTGTATCACTTCCTAAAAATCATTACTAGTAGAACTACCACCATCTTTCAAAACACTGTGAGAATTCAAAACAATATGTGAAAACATCTCCCCTTACAGAACAAATTGTATAAACACAGATATGCTCAATTTTTTCTCTCTTAATTCAGAGGGTATCAACAATGAAATAAAATATTCAAAGCTAGCCCCTTGGAAGTTCCTTTTATTAATGTACTAAGTGCAATTACCATAAAATGCCCATTCTTGTCTACCATGTTTTACTAAATACAGCTCCATATTGTCAAGTAATGTAAATATTTAAAAATTAATAACTGAAAAGCTTCAGGGAAAGTTGATTAGGAGTCTTTACTCCTCCCAAGTCTTCAGTGCACTGCATCCACGTGCCCCTCTCTTCCCATAAATGATTGATTAGGGTGTGCACTTGCAATGGCTTCTCCTAGCCCATCGCAGTAAGTGCTATTAAGCACCATCACATCATTGCTGTTTCTTTATTTTTCAGTTCTGTTCACATAAGACAAGGATGATTAGCCACAGACAGGATATATTTCAACAGAAGTAGCAACACATGAAGCATCCCAGCACAAGTCAGCAGAATACCTGCAGAGTGGCAAGCAATTGTTTTTCCTCCCCATCACAGTGACATACTGAACTTTTTAAATCACCATTATTCAGTTCTTGATGAAATGCTAGCCAATTTCAAAACAGTTAAAAACAAACAAAAAAAACCCAAAACACCCACGTTGGGAATTAGCACCAAAGATATTATACAATATCTGTATAAATACTTAATCCTTCATAAATTTCTCATAACGTAATATTCTCATACCTACTTTTAACTTAGGTAAAATTAAATGGAGCTAGCAACTGTTACATAGTAGCCAAAGCATTTTATTCCTCAGTTCTTAATCTCCATTCAACTTGATGAGCAATCATAAAGCATAGACCATGGGTTCTTGCCTCCACACACACCCCTCCCTATCTTTTGTCACAAAGAACACATTTTAATTTGGGGGATTATTTCAAAGGCTGACATACCCCTGAAACTAAAGATATTGATAGTTTGTATCCTGTAAACTGTTAGAATGCATATCATTTTCTCAGATAAAACAGTTGGTCTTTAGACTTCCAACACATTTAGTAAGTTTTCCCTAGGGGAAAAAAAAGTCTTGGCAACTCAACCCACTGCTATGTCATTCATTAACCCTGCTACCTCTGCTACCTGCCCCAAAACCGTAAAGTGTCCTTAATGCAACAAGCACAGTTCTGTCTTGAAATAAGGAGCGAACTTCATTCTGGGTGCCCTTGCAGTGAATCAGTCA
This sequence comes from Apteryx rowi, assembly GCF_003343035.1. Lineage (NCBI taxonomy): Eukaryota > Metazoa > Chordata > Aves > Apterygiformes > Apterygidae > Apteryx > Apteryx rowi. The sequence continues at coordinate 575,979 of NW_020450208.1, read as the reverse complement.
GAGCTAAGCCAATGCTGAATATGACCCACTGTACACCACTGACTTAGAACAGGCTCTTTTACATATGATAGTTGATAAATTTATGCTGCTGCCTTGCCAGGGAACCAACCTGGCAAAACTGAAATGGTCTTTAATCAAAGTTTCAGTTAAATTACATTCTTCAGCAAAACATGCTCACTACAAACAATAAACTGACAGATATTAACCTGGCAAATTTAAGGTGTAGCTACTTGCATATCATAGCTGTTGCCAAATTAATAAGTTAATTTGATGAAACAAACATGACCCAATAAGAAACCTTTCCCTTGAATGGAGGTATGTTGTTATATGCATACACACGAAGTGAGGTAGCTTTTATGGCTGTAAGGAAAGACATTCTAGAAATGCCAATAATTTAATTTGGCATGATGCATTTCTATAACATTTCTAAATTAGTATAATGATGAAGAATGGTGAGTCAAAAATTTCCCACTAATTCTCTCTGCAAGCTGCTAAGTCTTAAGGCACTATTGAAAGCAACAATATGGGGAGAAGACGACCAGCAGAGATCCAAACTATCAGCCCACTTTGTTATTTTAAGCAAAATAGACACTAAAACAGGACAAAAACAGAGCAGATAATTTTGGCCTCCATCAACAGAGGATATTAACAGGCAGTTCCTCAAGTATATTGCTAACTTAACAGAGGTCAATGGGATTACACAACTATTTACAGCTAAACATCATCTGAGCTGCTTTGTGATTCTAGATGTTAGTAAGCACATTCCAAAGGTCCTTTAAAATTAATTTCTGGTTCTATCATATGGATGATACATGAGTCAGAACAGATACGTTGAGCCTAGAAAATGAAATATTTTCATTTAATTCTTTCCTCCAACTTTTCACTTCTAAACTTTAAAAGTTTTACACACTTTTCACTTAACTTTCACCTGTTAACCCATGGATGCAAGGTGTCTGAACAGGATTAAAGCTTCTTTTCTCTAGGTAGCACACACCTTTCGACAACAAAAAATCTGCTCAAAGCAATCCTATTCAAGGGACAGCGAATCTTATGTTCGAGCAGCAACAGGGAATATCGGTTTTGTTTAGAGAAAGTTCTGTGTTCCAGCTGGATACTTTTCTTTGATCATTTTCATTTCTCAGGTTGCCTTCTGGTCCCCAAACGCTTGAGGCTCTGTGGGGTAAAATTGCCAAAATACTGACTACAGACTAACACCTGCAAATCCTGTTAGCAGTAATAGGACTAAGGCAAGGTATTTCCTGATGTACAGTTGTGAAAATAAGCTTCAGTAAGTTGCTGCATGTTGCTTCTAGAAGTTTCTTAATCAACGTCATTAGTAGAGAAACAAAAGTGGTAAGTTATTTGATTAAAATTCCATTTCAGGTAATTTATTTTATCTATAACAGTTACAGACAAAAATAATCATTTATGTGGTTTAGATGCCTAGTCATTTCATTTTTACACTATCTGCTTCAAGAAAAGGCAGAGAATTTTCTGCAATGTCGACAAATATATTCAGCAGAGTTACTGGGAGACATCTCAATTTGTTGCGATATGTCTTATACTTACCACTGGAGGCTACTTAAAAATTATCCTGCTTTCTTTCATAATGTCTCATGGGGAGGGAGACATGCTAGCTTCTTTATAACTTCTTCTGCCTTCTCACTCTAAAGCCCTCTGCTGAGTAAAAATACCTGTCAGTCTACAGATTTCATTGTCATCTACCTTCAACATATTGATTTCCCCAGAGACATAAGTCGATTGATTTTTAAGCCATCTTATACTTCAATGGAGATACTAAAGCAGCAGCAAAACTAGATACTTTCAAGCTGCTATCATATGTAAAATTCTCTCTACACTGTTCCGTTTCATTCATGCTAAATAAATATGTTTCTCTTTTCCAAAAGAATCATAACACATTAGACTAGATCTTTTTTCTGATGACATTATAGTAAGTCAATGGAAATCAAGCAATGGCCTTAGGAAAATAGACCTCCTAACCAGACTTGCAGTAGACTGACTGATTTTTCCTAATACTAGTGACTAGCTGTGGATATTCTTTATATATATTTTTTTTATCAACATTTTTTTCCCTTTTCATTTAACAACACACAATCATCTAGGCAATATCAAGATGATCAACTCAGGTGCATGACATCCATTCAGAAATTGAGGGACATCTTCCTTATTCCACCCTGCTCAGCATATGTCCTCTTATCATACCCAGGATTAAAGTAAGACCCCAACATGCAGCTTTAGAAGTGGAAAATTAAAGTSTTGTAGAAAAGGTAAGTTATAAAAACACTTTAGATCAAAATATATTAGTCTATTTCTCTCAAGCAAATGCTGTGTAGTTTACAAGTTTCATGAGCAAATACAAATGAATAGTCAGCAGAACCATAGGGGTAAGTAAGGAACTGAAAAAAAGAACATTTTTTTTTAAGCTTCCTTTCTGTGTGTTTCAACAAATGCTTCAACTTCAGGATATATAACTAGAACCGTAATTGCAATTTAAAACATTTATATACAAATATAAATTCTGTGAAATAATTTGACAGGAAAAATCTTAGAACACCACCACATTGCTAGGCCAACACATTTTCTCATTCATATCAATTAATTTGCAACGCTATCACCAGAAACATATGAAATACCATATTTAATTTTTGACTTTTACAGTAAGACACATTAGCCTCTCTCTAGATTCTGGTTTCACTGATAGGAGCAGCAAAAACACTATTAGACACTATTAAAAAACCCTAGATGAAGAAAGAGCTGACAAAAGATGACAATATGGGCACATGTAACAACCACATTTTCCATATTTGGGAGTTGGCTGATTTCTGTAGAATTACTGCAGGGCACTGAGGGCCTCAATACTACTTAAGGAGTCAAGTATTCAACATCTGTCAGACTACCAGGAAAATGTCATTTTAGATAGCGGCTGTGCATGCTGTCACCAGCTACTTTCACACGACATAGTAAACCAACGGCAAGCATACTTTCTGACTTCATTATTAACAGATCACTGCAGGGGATGTATGAATGGGAACACATTCTTCTGTTTGACAACTGGAGAAAAGCAGGAGAATAAAGAAGGTAAAAATAAAATAAAATAATAAAGATAAGCAATCTACTACCTGGTAAAGAAAAATCACTGCTCCACAAAACATATATTCAAAACCTGGCTTCTATATTGCCAAGAGAAAATAAATTATTAGTGTAGTTTATTAGCTGTTTTACAGTTGTAGGTTATTAAGAGATCAGTACACACAGAACAACATACTATTGGCACAACTGTTTATCTTTTCAGTCACAAATGACTGCGAGTTAGTATTGAATCAAATATGTCATTTACAATTCAGTGGAAATCTATGGCAATATAAGCCCAGGACAATAGATTCAAGTGCCATGAACTCACTGACAACTACCAACACTTGCTCATTTACCTTCTGCATGATCTGAAACTCGCAAAGATGTAAAGACTCTCAACTAATGATTACCACCTTTGATCTCCAGAATGTCTAGAAATGAGCTTCATAAGAATCCTTACCCTCTTGGCAGAGAAATGAGGGTAGTGATTACCCTGTATATTAAAAATCAAAACAAAAGCAAAGCTAAAATATCAACAAAATAGACTGATCCAAGTAAGAATCATCCATATTCAGAACAGCATGAAAGACTTCCTCCTGGAGCTAAAAAAGCTCCATGAATGCATCTGCAGCCTGCCACATATATTCATCTCAGCATATGACACCATGAATTATTCTCTTAAAATCTCTACTGAGATCATTTGTCACTCATTTAGGTCTCAAAACTTCTGAAAGTGGTAAATCTTTTCCCCTGCAGTTGTAAGTAGTCAGTGTATTAAAAAATATATATATATATAATTATATATAATTATATATATATGTGTGTGTGTGCGCACAGCATTGGTTGGTTAAGCTGTGTTATATCTACACTGCAAATCAAGCAAATTGCTTCACTGAGTAGACTTGTTAAGTTTGGGTTCATATTTGAAATACTTCCCGGTCTTGGGTAGAAGACCTCATCTTCACTCAAGACATCATTTACTATGAGCATCATGCCTTAAATCTAGTCTTTCTCAACACCATATACCAACACAGAAAGGACATTTTCAAGTAGTTACACATGTATACCCACATATACAGGACTGGCACATTCCTCAGTACATAACAGGGAAAGTATTTAGGTGGTTCAGTGAGCATATTTTGAATCATAACATACTATCTTTGAATTAAAGGTTCTCTTCATCTAATTATCTAACCACTAGGCACAGTAAGAGGCATTACTAGCTCCTGATTTCACTTAAAGTATTCTCAGGTAATTGAAGGTTTTCTTGGAAGCTAGAGAACCAACAAACATTTACTGCATCAGAAGCTCAGTGATACACAGCATTGTGAGAGGGTATGGAGCAAAATATCAGAAAGTTGAAGTCCTAATAAGTTCAAGACCAACTTCTTCAGTTAGTTTTATCTAAATAAGTCTACTTTACACACACTGCCAAGGACATGAGAATCTTAGTCAGCAAACAACTTTATTATTTCTACAAAAGTGATCCTGTTCTATTATTGAAAACCTTATAGCATTCAACACTAAAATCTCCTTAGAGAAAGGAGAAACAGGAAGAAGAAAGGTCTAAAAGTCAGTGCTGCTTCACAGACCATAGTGTTTTACTGAAATAACAATTACTACTTATGTTTAGCAAATTAATAGACAATTGTCTGCTGCATTACAGTGAATGGAAAGCTCTGAACATATTAATTTTTTTGACACTTTTTCTTACTGATCCAGGTCCTGCATAATTTAATGCCAATAGCTCTGGTCACTTTAAAGCAAGCAGCATACTAAACAATTCAAGCGGGGGGGGACAACAAAAAAAACACTTTCCAGTAACAAGCTTTGTTAGAAGAGCGCATTGCATTTAAAAGTTTACAATACCACTGGGATGTCTTCACTGGCAAACCTCAGCTGTTCGTCACGGTGTTATTTTGGACATGGCAAGATTAACGAAGACTGGAAAAATCAAGCTGATCACTCTACAGTTTCTTAGCCAAGACCAGGAAATCTCTGGTGAAGTTTTACATCTCTAATTATACAGTTATGAGAGGGACCAGCACAAAGAGTTGATGTACCATAGATAGGTGGACAACTCGACACCCAGAGGAAAAATACCACAATCAGCCAATCTGGAGTTCAAGATCTCTAGGGTTTTTCACTGCTAAACCTACCTACCAAAAGAGCTCAGTTGTACAGAACACCTCCAGGCAGGGAGAGAGGCAGAGAAAAAGAAACAACCAACCAAACCTTTCTTCCTCACATGCCATCACTAATAGCACCTAGCAGCCTCCCATTTTGCCAGAAGCACTCACAAGTCTACCTGTAGGCCACTGCTGTCCCACCAAAGCACTAAGTTATTAATTGCTGGGTGAAGGAAGTAATTTGCTTGAAAGTAAGATGTAGTTTATTCCTCTTCCTTGCTAAGTTTAGTGTACAGAATATGCTCTGTCAAAGGTAGGGACTTAAACTTCAAGACTGATTTTGGCTCATAAGAGAATGCTTGTTCAAAGAATGGAAAAGAAAGGTGTTTTTCTGATTAATAAAAGCCCTGTTGTCTATGTAACGCAAGTTCTCAGGAAGCTCTTTCCCCTAATTATTTCCCTTTCCATCAGCCAAGCATATGACTGCTGGAAGGTATTTAATGTCACCGAGCAGGGATACATATCTGCAATAGCCAACAGCATTTTTTTCAATAATAGCCTTTTTCATTTTATGCAAAGTACACAAGCTCAATTCTTCAGTCCCCTTTTAGCATTATTCATTAGACTTGCATGAAAAATGCATATGTTAGCCTCCCAGATCTTTCCCCCCCTTTCATATTTACTATGTTCCTTCATTCTTTTCAGGAGTTACAGCACCCAAGCACATATCCCTTTTCATGCTGCCACACTGATTAAATTTCATTTTTTACTCCCCAAATGCAAGCAGCTCTAAGCATGCCTGGGACTCGCTCTAGTCAAATTTAATCTAATCAATGCAGGATAGTACATCTAACCAGTGTAGCAAGGATAAAACATGGGCCCACAAGAGAAAGTGTCCCATAATACACTCCAGAAAAAAAATAAAGAAAATCTCATCCACAGCTGCCATGATTCCATCTGAAAAACAATTATTTGGAAAATTTTGTAACATCTACACTTGAAGCATATCTATATGGTGCATTCAGTATCCATTATGATTATGTTCACTGACAACAAGCATGCTTTTTATAAAAATCAACAGCAATAAAATGCCTAGAAGAACTTTTGAACAAAGTACTTATCTTAATATTACTGTGATTTTAACTGCACAACCATAATACTGCATTAAAAGGTTATGGCAACTGCCTTTGCCTTTCACCCTTCTTAAGGCAGGCAGCACTGTACATTCCAGAGTTGATGGCCCTACAGTAAAGATGAATGATCCTTCCAAATACACAGATCTAGGAATTGGCATTTTGAATAACCTCCTTAAGGGTTCCTACAACCTCGTCAACCCAACCGGAACCCAGGATAGCTGAGCCTTCACTCCCCTCAGGAAATACCATCTCATGAATATGAATATAGCTCTCTTATCTGATCTGTAAGTACTCAATGCCCAGAGAACTGTTAAACTCTGAATAAATTTTTAAACTGCACCTAACAATGAAAACACTAGTACAGACCCTTCTGCTAAAGTAAGGGGACATTCTGCAAACATTTTCTATGTTTTCCTTAAGGAATTTCTCCAAATAGAGTTATTAAAACAATCCGATGCGGAAACGGTAAATTGGCATGAAAAAGTTCTAAGAAAACTATATTCTGTCTTGCATTTTGCTTACTCTCTCTTCTTACCAACATTTTCTAAGATTTTTAAAAAAGCTCCCTAAAACCCTTTTAAACAGAGCTCAACTGACTTAATCCATTCCACATTGCACAGGATGACTTTCACAGAGGTGAAGCCTGAAAACTGAGGCACTCAGACCCCAGTTTTATAAAGAGTGACTCCTGCGGCCATCCAGGAGTCCTAACAGAATGAAATTCTAATTAAAGACCTAACAACGCAGTTAGATATCCAACCTGAGATATCCACTTCTAAAAATACTATCTCCCAAAGAGCTTGAGTTGGAAATCTGCTCAGACAAATTTGCTTTAAAACTGCCCTTAAAAAACACGCTTAGGCTCTTCTACAGTGGGAGAGAGGTCACAGAGAAAGACCGTTACTAATCATTCTCTTCCATGACACACTGCCAACATCACTAATGCTATTCGTTTGCTCACAAATTTCATATTCATTAACTGTACTTTTGGATTTTGTTCTTCAGCAGAACTAGGGAAGAGATTATTCTACCTGAGATGAGTGTAATTACAGAAAACTTGGCAGGTTTGGTATCCTCTTCTCTTTTGTTAAATCACAGTCATTAGCCTAAAGTTGGATAATCATGATTTGACAATATAATATCAGCAAAACCTACCTTTATACAGCTCTGGTAGAGCTCCTATAACTGGGCACTTATCAGGTTGCTGAGTTTGTGCACTCTAACAACTAGCTTAATTTCTGTAGGCTATAGCGCCAGCTCTTTCCTTGGCTTGCCCAGTACTCTTCCTGCGCACAAGCTATCTCGGCCTGCCATCTGTTTGTGTAAAAGAGATTTTTGCAGCACAGCTCCCCAACACTGTAGGTCCAGACCTGATCTTCCAGACTCATCAATAAGGACATCCTCTCCTGGTGCTGCACTTTGGGTTATCAATTCATCACTTCAAAGACATATGACAACTGAATCAAACAATACATAAACCTGTAAAGCTTTCCAAAAAAAACACACTATGCTTTAAATAGTACAAGAGAAGGATGCAATCAAACAAAGCAACAAAACACTTGTTCACATCTCTTAATATCTGGTAACTATTAGTAACTAACTAGTAACTATTTAATGTGAAAAATCTGAATTTTTTCAGCTAAAGACTGAGAAAAGTATCCATATCCAGATGGCATCTAGCTACTTAACTTCCAGTGTACTCAACAGAATTTAGGTACAGATGTGATTTTAAGAAGCCAAACTTCTTAGTAGGCATCTAAATATTTTTTAAGAAATTTGGTTATGAATTTGCTTATGAATTCTAAACTATGAATATGGTTTAGAATTTGCTAACTTTTAAAACAGGACTTAGGTACATCATTACTACTGGATTCTATATGCAGTAAAAGCCTGTAAGAGAAGTTAAGCCAAATCAACAAAGGCAATTTAGACATCTGTTTCCTACTGAATCAATGACAGTTAGAAGCCTTATGATTCTGTGGATGTGAATCTAAGCACATTTTAAATACGTGCTTTTTACAGAAGCAACTGTTTAGATAGGTACCAGAAATTTTTCATTTTAGAAATTTAGCTAGAGTTCATTATACCAGAATAAATTTTATCTGAGAGCCCTGATGCAACAGGAAATGCCTCAATTTATTTTATGGCAGTGTAGCCCCACCTCTGGGTATTACAAAAAAAAATAAAGAAAACCTGTGATTCATCTCATTAAATATCTTACATTATGGGTTTTGTTTAGGGGGTTTGCAGCTCAAGACATTATTATATTGACAGCCTGAATAAGATGTATAAAACATACCTGTTAGACTAATACCCAAGAAAACTGTTTTAAAAGCTTTAAATTCACCTCCACTGTTTTATAAAAGGTGAAAGTCGCATTCTGTGCTCTATCTGCACTCTGAAAACTGTTCCAGTAATGCTTAAGACTACTGGAAATGAAAGGTATAAGGTATTCAGAATTCTAAAGAATACATGAAGATGAAAATTGTTGCAACATAGGGTAGCATTTCCATCAAAAAGTTGTATTTAATGGACTCAAGTCTGAAATACTGAAATCATATGAGATATCCTACTTTCACATTATGTCACGGCATCAGACAATCACCTCCCTTGACTTGATGAATCTTAAAGAATTACTGTCAAGCTATATTTGGCTGAGAGATCTGTTTATATGAAGCTGATTCGTGGTTTTGCTGCTAAGTAAAAAGATAAATCCTTCTGCTGTCTTTCATCTCACCTTTTTATGAAAGCCTTCAGGATGAAGCCTGTAGCAATTTTTTTTTTAAATCTTTCTTTGGCTGTTTCATTTTCGAATATCAAACCAGAGTTTTTCAGCACAGCACATTGAAGCTTCTCTTCACTGAGGATATAAAGTATCATTAATTCTTAGCTCTAAAACCTATATACACAAGATGGTCACATATCCAAATGTTCATCAGCCTCCTGCTTCAAACAAAGGTTGTGCTGCAAGAAACATCATGAGCAGGTTCTAACCATCTCAAATTATTTAACTTCATCCCAAAGACCCTATTACTTAGAGCCAAAGATGAAAAGCAGGATATTTGACTTCCTTAACACTCCATATTTTGAGTGTGTTTAGTATTTGGGGACTGGGCTTCCTCGGTTTTGATATACTTTTTAAATTCTATACTGACAAAGCTTTGAATTTAAGGTTAACATTAAACACACTCCACTAAGTGGTACCCTTGTTGTTTTAGTACAGCCTGAAGCCACCTGTGGGAAATTGCAAACAGGTTCTAATGAGAGGTCTAAGGCCACGCTCATCTGTAGGGACTTATGGCTTCTTAAAAAACAACCTCAAATTAAGGACTAGAATAAAACCAAACCTAAAATGATCATCTGATTTCAAAGAGAGGATGAGATCTTTGCCTAGCACAGGACCAGGCTAATCGGAACCAAACAGAGCCGCTGCTAACTCTTCCTGGTTGCTCAGTCTTAAGGAGCCCTGCTAGCATTTATATTATCACACCAGAATGTCATAGCTCCTGGATGCTTTGTCTTCCCATGCCAACACCATAGTGTCACCTGTGCAGACAACGTTAACTAAAAATGCCACCTTTGATGGAATATTACTGCTTAAAGATGATATTAGCATTGATATAGTGGCGCATTCTTTGTGAAATTTAGTTTTACATCACAGGATAAAACTAGTGATAATGTCTGACAATAGGCTGCAGCTGAGGACAGGAGTTGAAGTTTTTTTCAGAGAGGTACAGAAGGTTTGGGCATGTAACCTTAAATTCATAGCAATCCTAAATAGTGTCACTAAATACTAAAGCACTACAGAAAAAAGTTGAGGAGTCAAAAATGCATATTTTGCATGTTAAAGTGAAAGATGAAGTATGAGTCACCACCTGTCGACATTTAATTTAACAGAACATTGAGAGCAAGAATGCTTACAATGCTGGAAGCCGATACCAAAGAAATGGAGACTTTGAAAAATTATGAAGACAGATACAGGCAAACAAAAGAAAAATTACAGTGATTTCAGGTCAAAGAAATGATATAGTCCACAACTATGATGATACTCAATAATGCACACATGAAGGAAAGTATCAACAGGGCTACTCCACTAACTCACAACTCTGTGACCCCAAATATGTCCTCTCTTGAGAGGGAGAGGCAGCACTTTCAGCCTCCAGAAGGATACAAATCAACCATCCAGAATGGCCTTAGACAGGAAACATTCACAACTGGTTAAGTGAGCTTAACCAGCCAGGACATGGTACTGTTTCAGTAAACAGGCACTGCTCTGTGACAACAGCAATACAGATCTTCAGTGTCACATCAAACTTGGAAGTCTCCGTGACTTTACGAGGCACTTAAAAATGAACTCAACATTCTTAGTGAGTTTACTTCAGTCTGGTTAAAATATATGCATAACTCTATGCCATATACACTTGGATTGTTTTCTGTTACAGTTGCTAAGGCTAGCTGGACAGGAAGATGTAGAAAATGTCATGCCAATGGTTCTTGAAGAATCACGTACTTTGTAACACTGAAGACAATCTTACAGAATGCACAAGTAACTAAAACAGAGAATGTCAAGCATCTCGTTTCAGATTCATTAGCATTACAAAGGAGATTCAAAATTCACATAATTTTTCCTCCCATTCCTCTGAATGGACAAAGATTAATGCAGCAGTTCCTTCACTGAATATCCTTAGTATATTTCTTCTGTTTACCACTCACCCATAAAGTACCTCAGCACAAATACAGTTTTGCCTGAAGAGAGGGAATTCAGGTTGGTTCTCGTGAGTCTCCCTAGTGTAATATTCAAAAAGCAGCAATTTTTAAACAGAGGAGAGGGGCTTGGAAGAAGTCTGTCTTCCTACTTTTCGTTTACCAGAATTATGATCCTAAAATACTACAGAAATGTGTTTTAGAGAGGACCAGAAAATAGTGCATTCACAGACTGTACCTAAGACGTTCCTACCTTCACAGCTTCTAGCTGAAGTTCTGTACTTCAGTCACAGAGTGTACAGTGCTTGGGCATGGAGCTGAAGGTACAACCTAAGTGCCAAGCATCCCACAATGCAGCAACCAGACTGGTTAACATGGGGAGTTGGCAAATCTATCATTTCAAGTGTTCTTGTTGATAAACTGACTTCCAGATTAATGAAAGATTTTATTTAAAATCTAAGTCTTGAGCTTCATAATTCTCAAGGGCTCATATCTCTGACTATCTTCAGCCTTCTGTCCTATTACGAAGTTTCATCCAGGATTCTCATAATCTATAAGAACTATGGACCTGTCACAAGATGAGCTAAAATCACTGTAATCTGTAGACTGCTTGTCCCTCAGTTTAGGTAGTGACTTCTTTCCTCAAGCACAAAAAGATGATCAAAACCCATTTAGCCTTCAGAAGAAAAAAGTGGAAAACACTCCTCCTGTTTCTCAGCTTCTGCCAGAACTTTTAAAGAACACAATTCCGAACAAAAAACAAAAAGTCCATGTCTATAATTCTATATAGTTCTTCAGGATGATAACACAAATACATTATAATTAGACAGATGACTGAAACACTTATGATAAAAACGGTGACCAGAAGCCTGTACTGTCTCTTCTCCTGAGCTGAACAGGGTCCCAGCTATATATATTGCCTCCTGGATATGTTTCCATTATGTTTTTCCAGTAGCAGCTAAAATAATCAATTCTTGACAAGGATCATTGAAGGTACAAATTATGGTACCCAGAAAGACCCCTGAGACTGCAACCCCGTGACCGAAAGACTTATTGAACAAAAATATCTATCCAAAACCTATTATCYTGATATTTCTGCATGATTGCTGCCATCTAGGTGAATACACCAACTGAATCCTCATCTTCTGTGAATCAAGAACGGATCCAACACATGTCTGCCCACTGTTTACAAGAGCACTCTTAACTTCTTGCTGGTCTGCAGGATAATGAAAGTTATATTTGCTGTTCCAATCTCTTTCCTGAAAGAAATCAAGGCATCTAACACTCCCTTATACAATCTACATCAAAGCTTTTCTCACTTGATAGCTCAACAGATTGGTCTTTACATGCAATGCCCCCATTTGCTCCTTTTTTTGTCTGTATGCCATGGTTCATATGGAACATAAATTGAGAAAGCACATTTACTTGTGTTCATTTCTTAGTTTGCCAAGTGACAGGTTTATTGGCCATGTTCGTGATGTCACAGATTTTCTTTGTATTTCAGTCATCTGGAGTGGCGTTTTGAAAGGGCTTTTTCTGCCTAAAATCAATAGCTTTTCTAGCTGGTGTAATATTTCTTCTTACTTAGAAATATTACTCAGAATATAAAAGCAATTGATTGTAGGCAGAAAATATACTTGCCAATTATTGCTGAAGAGGGGAAGAATATAAAGTGCCCTCTGGCTTAAGTAGTTCCAGCTGGTGACACACCAGTACTAATCAGCACATGTGCTGGAGAGGCACCAGAGCCTTCTCAAGCAAATACCTTATTTTCCTTATTATGATTTGAAACACAAAGCATGGTTCATTCCATGAAAACATGAATCCAGATTTCTAATGATGGATTTCTCATAGACCTAGTTTCACAATAAGTGAATCAGAAAATCCTGCCACTGAATTAAAGTGGTAAAAGTTTAAGTTCACTTAATGTTCACTTAACATTCACAAGTTTAAGTTTACTCATTTTTTACACAAGCTTTCTACAGAATCTGAACAGATCACTGAAACAGAGAAAACATCAGAGATTTCTCTTTCTGAGAAATAAATTGTGTACTTGATTGTGACAACCTAAGAATGGAGAGACTAATTACTATACAGTAGAATATCAACATTTTTTTGCTTCAGCCCACTGCCTGAAAAAATCCAGTTCTACAGTCTAGCCTAATAGCCACATAGCCTTGAAAGTGGAACAGACACATACATACTTGCTTTGTTTTTTACTCTGTTAGATACAATTGCACCCAGCAAATTTCTCCAAACACCACAGTTCTTCCCTTTTTTGTCCTCTCTTCTCCAAACTTGCCATAACTTCAGTACTCGGTTATTTTCTCCATTGTAGTTGGTTGCAAGGAAGTCTCCTAGATGTACGTAATACCTCTGGTCATACACTGCCTGTTCTCATGTTCCTTACCCATGCATAGGGTGTGTACCAAATGATATGGTAAAAGCTGGAAAAAGAAGAAGAAGGGTCTAAAAAGCATTTAGGTTGTTTCAACAAACTCAGCATAAGCAGCGGCCAAACTCTGAATCAAATCCCAGATGATGTTGATTTGAGCAACATTTTTTACAATGAAATTATCTCTCATTTGCTCAGTGTACTATGTTTATGTCAAAGAATTTTTTTTAATAGCTATTTTAATGCTTATATTTTCACATGTACCTAAGTGAGACAGAAGTACAAGTTCCATTGACAATGGGAGCATCTAACTAAGTCTTTCTGAAAGAACAGAAAAGAGCTCCTTTAAACACAAAATCAAAGTTTTGCAGTTTGTTTTCCATTCTGCTTTCAGAGATGAAGGGATTTGTATAAGCCCATTAGATCCTGCTGTAAATAGAATTCTGGATTCATGATTCAGAAACAATACTTTTAACATATTTCTTCAAGATATGAAATTCAGACACCAGTGCAAAAGCTAAATAAAATGTGAATTTTGGTTCTCAGATATGCTCAAGTAAAGCCTTTCATCAGAAGGAAGCTCTTACATCTATAGATGCCCTAACAGCAACTGTAAGTTAAATCACCTGAGGAAAATAATAAATATCATAATTTCAGAAATTATGTCCTTCTATACTTACACAATTTAGTTACTTGAGGATCTAAACAAATTAAGTCATAAATTTGAGTAGGTTGTCCTTGATATATGCTGAAACCTAGAACCCAGTTCCAGCTCTTTTCTCAATGGGTTGTCTCCTTATGAATTTCTACAGACAACAACTTTATGCACATCCCAGACATTTACTCAAACTGGGTCTCAGGAAGTGCTTTAGTATGTTTTAGTATCAGCAAAAACATTTTGAAAAAATATATTTCTCTCATAAATTAGTAATCTGGAGATACACGATGTCATGACCTTTAAAGCCAAAAAATTAAAACCAGAAAATGCTTTGGCCAGCTTCTGTTCACAGCTAAGTACCTCTGTCTTGCTCTGACACTATACAGAGTCTTTAAAGTGGGCAAGGCTTTCAGTTTGCACACTTAGCAGTTTATTTACATTAAGAAAGGATGCAAAAGAGCCATACTCTCATAGTCTCATATCATAAATGCAATTTAGCTCTCTTTGTTTTGGAATATGCTCAATTCCAAGCGAGCATTAAATAAAAATCAGTTTCATACATTGGGCAACACTGAGCCCCATTTGACAAGTTGCTTCAACAAAGAATATGTTGACAAATAAGTCAACAAATAATATGTTAACAGTGAACCTACAGCTGAATACTTTCAAAATATTTTATGTGAAGGAAAGTTTTCCACCCTCTACATGGGTTGCCAAGGTGATAAAGGCACAGAGCTGTGTTTGAACCACAATATTTTTGTTTGAAAACTATGTAGAGGAATTCAGAAATTACTGAGATAGACACAAACTAATAAACCTCTTAATGACAAACCTCCAGGACCCAGTTTTTGATTCAAGAAGATTTCTAAGTCTAAAATTTCTAGGTCTAGATGATTTCTAATGATTTCTTGACTTCTCTTCACTGGAAAAGTTAACTATGTTTCAGTCTAATTACTAACAAAAAAACAAAATGACATAATGCTGCTCACATCCAACTGGCCAATGAAGATAATGATAAGTTGTGTTCAAAATTTATAATCTATTCAGGGACAAACCTGTTCTTGTCTAATTTTATAAGAAGGATGAACAGAACTTATCCCATGTTCACATTAACCAGTTTCCTGTAGCCTTATTCAATTCTACGTTCAAATATTAATACATACTTGTTTTCTAACATTGCAAATATTGCACATAAAAAGAAGAAAAAGCTAGGAAGAACAAGCAAATAGACTCATTTGGCCAGATGGAAGATGAAGAGAATTTTCCTGTGAAAAGGCTCAACCAGTCACTTTCTTCATGCTTCACTACATTTTTAGGTAAGCTTCTTTTGTTCATACAGCAACCTGCCAAACCTTGGTTTGCCTAAAATTCATTTTACATAAGTTTGGTCTGTTTGGCCAGCAAAGAACTTAAACCTTGTCAAATTGAAGGATTTAGTAGACCTGCCACCTTAGGTATCCCTTATATCTCAGTCTTTTTTTTTCAGTTACCCTGCTCATCTGCTCTGCAGTGCATAACCACCATCCAGCTAGAATCACCAGCCTTAAACTCGATCCAGTTAGAATCTGTCATCCCATTGCAGTTAAACAGTCAGCATCTCTCATTCTTGCTCAGCCCAATATAAAATACCTGTTGTTTTTATTCTGGTATAGTTTTGTTGTTCTCACTCTGAGGCCAGACACAGAAGTGTAAGCAAGAAAGGTTGATAGTTACATAATCTCTGAGTAATCTGGAAACAGGAAGCATAAGTAAGCCTTTAAGAATTTGTACTTGCAAAATTTCACCTCTATTTTCCAGAATCAAGTGCTTTGAGAGTTTGGGGTATTCATTTAAACCCAGCTGATTTTGTACCAGCTCATCAAATTCAAATAGTGAGGAGCATTCTCAGAAACTGCACTTGTGTTGCTAGTTAGGATTTCTTCTGACACAACACTTATTCAAAAGAATTTTCCATGCTGTCATTGCCCTAAAGATTCCTTTCACGGTTTCTGTAACAGTGGCATCTGCAGAGGGCAGCTCCAGCCACTTGAAACTCATTAAAACATACTTGAGACTGACAATGAGTTGAGAACATCTGTCAGACTTGGCCAAGATTTCAATCAAGTGTGATGTTGCTGTGTTACTTTGCTACATTGACTTAATAAATGACTTGGCTGCTGTCAATGCAAAGAAAGTTGGTTTCTAATTACTAGCCTGACTTTTTTTCTGTATCTGAAATATACTTTCATTTAAAAGTTCGTAGTCTACRTAACATGCATTAAAATTAATTTGCTGAAGCTAGAAGCTAAGGTGAAGCAATACAGACTCACATTTTAACTTGCTGTATTAGGCAACACCTAATGTATAATATGACATACATACAAAGATCCTACAAATACAAAGTAATTCATATGCTACTCCCAAAAGCTTAAGAACACTAAACAAGTGACTACCTGATATTTTCAGCCTCATTTTAAATAGAAAGCTGTTACCTCAACAAGTCTCAAACAAATCAGAGCAAATAGCTCCTAAGAACCCAGTGTCATTCATGAAAAATACTTCCAGGAAAACCTCTGAGTTAAACAAGCTCTCTTTCAAAGAATCTAAGAAAGTGTATACCTAACTGAAAGTATCTCAAAGGCAAAAATCAAAGGGCTGTATTACTATTTCAAATAGAATGGGAAAGAAGTAGCCCACAATTCTTGTCTACAGAAAGACAATGTTTTTTTTCCAGAGGTAGGTTAAAGGAATTCTCTCTGGGGACAGGACGACTTCATCTTTTTTCTTTACTTCAAAAAGCTTTTGTTTCATTTCGTTTTCAGTTTCCATGTCAAAAAGTGTTAAAGTGACTTCCTGAGCTTTCTCTTCTTGGGAATTGTCCTGTAAACAGGATACATTAAAAAAAGAAAGTTTTACACGAAGTAGGGTCCTCAACAAAATCAGTACTTTGGAGTCTAGAAAGCTCTTAAATTATTTAGTTCATATGAAACTTATATGTGATAAGTATGTCACACAGTAAATCCATAGGAGCAAGGAGACCATGTAAATGGAACTTTAATGTTATCATAAAGCTGCATCATTTTATTTCATTATTCTGATATGTGTGAAGTATTATGGTAGCTATTTTATTAAATGGACTGTTTTATTTAATTTGGGCTTCCAGTAAACAGATTTACTTGGTTTGGTCAGATTCCAACTTTTTTTTTTCCTGCAAATCTAAAATAAAAAAGCAAATCTAAGAAGCACTCAGACTTACTACCTCTTCTGGGAAGCTTCTGCTCCAACCAAGTCCACCGTAAAGCTTTACCTGAAATTACCAGAATGCATGAAGGCCAGTGAGCTTTTAAATGTGAACTTTAAACTCTAATTCAAGGTTGCATGTGTGGCTAGGAAAAAGGAAAAGTTACTCCAATTCTCTGAAATGATGAATATTACCTGAAGGAACAACAAAGATTTAATTACCTATTACTTTAAATATAAATTATTCCTAATCTGAATAAACATTTAGATAAATATAATGACAATCTAAAGTGTCGTCTCAAGTGAAACTTCATACATTCCAAGAAAATCTTTTTTGCTTGCTGTGCAGGAACTTAAAGAAACAAGAAAAATGTAAATCAATGGGTTATCGCCTGTAGCCAAGTCAACATATCCTCTTCCCTAACTGCACTTTGAAATTACATAGCAATGCAAAAAAACATTTGAGTGATGGAATGTGTTGTTTTGTTTTGTTTTACAGTAGGCAGCCCTGTCACATGCATGGTTCCTCTGTGACAGACTAGGAGACAGTCAGTTTGAAGCTGCATCCTTATTTTGAAAAGTAAAATCTTTCATGCAGTCAGCAAGTGCGTTTGCTAACAACTTTTCATTTCAGAGGAGCAACTTGTCTAAGATCTTACAACATGAAATCAATATGATACACTGACATATTCTTTGTATGCACCTGGAACTTTTTAAAGTAATCTTTTGAAATAGATAGCATTATTATAATGATTTACCTTGCTGGGATTTTAATCCTTTTGGTGCTCATAAGCTTTTTTCTTAGGCTTAATGACCATAACAGATGTGTTCACAACACACTACCCTAGCAAAGCACAGTGCCCTGCCCTAGAGATCTGCACTTTTTTTTTGCATGATCTAGAGACAGATAAAAACTGAAAAGCTTCTTGGGCGGGGAGGGGGTCGAGGGACAAGTCCAGACCATAATAAGAAGATATGTTTAACCTACAGGCCAGGGAACAGATTATCATACTTCAAAGAATCTCTTTCTGTGAGCAAACTAAGAATTCAGTGGACTACACACAGAGTAAGGTGCAACTCACTTCAGGTAAAGATGACAAAAATCTAATCTTAGTAAATGTGTAACAAGGTTCTTTAAGGCTCTTCAGTCCCCAGGATTTAATCATAATCATTCCATTGACAGCTAAGTCATTGAAGTTGGTGGTGGTACACCAGGTGCTCTAACAGTCATCCAGAGAATAAGTCTGTTTCTGCATTAATCCCAGCAAAATTCAGAAATGTAAATTTAAGACAAGGCATGAATAACCATACATTCATCCACAAGTACAATCAGATTTCAAATGTACAAAATGCCTGTGCTGCGTCACCAGTCATGCATTATTATTTGTTATAGATCTGCTATATATGCATTCATTTCTATTCCTTTTCAGAACAGGGACAAGATGATAGAACAGGCAAYGTAAATATCAAGATTATGGTCAGGAAATGTGTCTTCATTGCAAAAAGTTCACTAGAAGCCCCTATAAACCCATATCATCTCACAGACTCTAAATTACTTATTATCCCTGTTCACTTCTCAAATTCCACCGCTTGAAAATACGGGTTAGGTTGTAATTTCTGGCTATCTCCTGCCTTTCTCCTATAAATACAAGCGAATTGAGTGGGTTAAATAAGACAGAAAGTCATACTTGCATGTCTACCCTTCTCCAGGCTAGGAGAGATTATTAATGGCATGCTTCTATGATGAACATCCACTAAACCTTTTGTTGAACTAGTTTCTATAATTTCCTGTCTGTATAATGTAGTTTTGCAATGAAATACTGTGCTTTACTCTGAATTTTTAAGAACATTGCATCAATGCTTGCAAATATATTTGCTATATACATCACATTCAGCACACTGCAGAATGCAGCTCTGCTGTAAATCTGTAGCCTCACAGAGTAATTACACAGCACTTTAATAGTCACCATATTCCACTTGTACTTTTAGCACCATTTCTAATAAAGTTAACAACAATATGTAATTGTGTATTATTTTTATTAAATATCTAAGGCAAGAAAATTAGTCTAATATACATTTAGAAGCAACATAAGATCTACCAGAGCATAGYTGCAATAAAATTGAGTACATCTCCACAGGCAGCTACAAACGCAAGCAAATTTTGTCTCTGTTCCAAGCTAGCTTCAGGTAAGCTTCTTCAGTCTTGGTTTAGCCATATCAAAAGGACAACATACCTGAGCTAACAGCACCATTTGTTTAGCATTCTCAATATCTTCCTTTTCTTCCTATATCATGCCTTGACTTCATTTTTACTGACAAAAGCTTCAGCTCCTAGAAACTACACTATCTTGTATCTCCTAAAGTTGACTCCTCTGGAAAAGTAAGTGATTCTAATAGGCTCTAGATGAAATCAAATCCTGCCCACTATATACTTAAAAAAAATTATTATAATGTACAATTCAGAGAAAGGAAAAGATGCAGAAATGTGCAGAAAAAAACTGCAGAAAATGTCCATTCTTTAATAATACATTCTGTATTGTGAGAGTAATACATATTTCCATATCAACTCAAAAAAACAAAAAATTTCCAAATTATACCCATAGAGGAAGACTGTCCTAAATGCATAAAGACCTCCTGTACAGTATCCAGTTTTAAACAACAAAATATATAGAAGATCTTCTGACTCTTCTTCAGAGTAAATCTTACTTTTTATAAAGAAAACTTCATGAACAACRTCACTTCAGAATCATCCTTTATACTCTTTTTTAATCTCAGAAATAAAACAATTTTCCTTTTGAAAATCAAAGTATTTCTGCATGGCCTGTCTGTGCTTTAGCACATCTTAGCACTGCTGTGTAACTAGCACCTGCAGTCTCACAAAAAAGTAAATTTAGCATCCTACGGCATCCCTAGGAATAAAAGGTACATCACAGTATGGCCAGTGAATCACTTTCAAGGCAAACACAACCCCATTTTCACATCTATGTATTCTGTCAAAGTTTGCCAATGTCAAGTCAACCCTCCCTAAAGACGACACATCTTCAATTAGAGATGTAAAAAAAACCCAGTTTTGCATGCAAATTTAAATGCTGCAAACTGGCAACCTTCTCATGAAAACCACAAACTATTACTTCCATTCGCATGCACCAGTAGATTTGATTCGCCATCATTTTTCAGCTCCATGAATTGACGGTTAATTTCAAAGATAGAAAAAAGGACTCAGCATTTTTGATAGGGGTTAGTGACTTGCCATTTAGTCACCGCATACAGTCAAGCTTATATTGTTAACAATTTAAACTACATGACCAAATACTACTCTTCTCTGCCAAATATTTATTGTACCCCATGGATTCCCACTCCACCGTTGGCAAGAAAAAGTTGGCCTTTTCTGATCTTCCCTCCTAAATAATATGGAGCTTGCTTGTAAGCATTTGGAGCTTGCAAGCTTTCAAATCCTGACCCCAAATGAAATATGGCATCAGGCAGTGATTGCAGGAGATACATATTTAATACCATTAGAATACCAGAAAAGCAGCTGAATTTTCATTTAAATACATAAAGCATCCTTCACAGGAGGCCCAATCTTTGGTTAGTTAAATCAATATATCTCTAGCGCCTTCAGCGAAACTATGCTGATTTAGGTCCCAAATCAACACAGGATTTTAACAGTCCTTTAGTCTCACTGAAGTCAATTGGTCTATACGTAAAGTTCATCAAAGGTTTAAGTACCTTGCTAACAACAATGGACTGCTGAATCAGGATTTTATGATCAAGAATATGAGCCTTGTCTTTCACATTATTAATACAGTGCTGAGAGGCACCCACAAAACTGAAAATGAATGGGGAAAAGCTGTAATTCAAAAGAATTTGACACCTGCGAATTCCCTTTTAAAATTT
Source organism: Apteryx rowi (assembly GCF_003343035.1). Lineage (NCBI taxonomy): Eukaryota > Metazoa > Chordata > Aves > Apterygiformes > Apterygidae > Apteryx > Apteryx rowi. Next base: position 554,748 of record NW_020450208.1, on the reverse strand, counting down.
TGTGTTCAGCAAAAACAAAGTATTGATCTATTCTGATAAGTGCTCATTTAAAATCAGCACTCCAGTCACTAAAACATCTTTTGGCTTTCTTAGTTTGGTGGAAGATCAGAACTTCTGTTTTAAAGAATAATACTTTCATACGAGGTCAAAAAGATAGCATTTTGAGTTTTCTCATGTAAATAAAATTGTCTTGTTTTTTAGACTCTCAAAATGCTTAATTTATTTTTGTCAGTGTTAGAATTATTTCATTTTGACTGATTTTACTTTCCCACATTTTTAATGGCCAAGCTGTTTTTAAGTAATTAGTTTCCCTCCCCTCCCTCCTTTTCCTGCAGAATTTTGTCATTTTCTGAGTCTCTGGCATCCTGGAAAAGTCTGAAGTTCACTAGAAGATACTGAAGGTGTTCTGTGCTTTGTGGTGTGCATCAAGAGCAAGTAACAGTCAAGAAAACATATACGGAACTATCTGTTTGTAGGATAGTCTAAGACAGCGGGGAATACTCAATTCAGCATGTCAGCTGGCCAAAGCCCCTGCTATGTGGCCCTGTTTATGTAGTATTAAGCCTGTGCTCATAGACACTAACTTGATTTCTAATATAAAATGTCTAAATTAAATGCAAATTTTCAATACTATCAAAATATTTGAATGTTTCCTCTTAGAAAAACACTTTAATTCAAAACATTTAAAATGTTTCTGTGAAACATTTTAATTTAGATGAAAGGATGACATTCAGCAGAAGAGTGTTGCATTGAACATTTTGRGAGAAGTCTGCTTTGGAGCAAAAAATGAATTCCTTATCATTTAAAATTAGTCTTTCTTTTAGATGGAAATGTCAACTTACTTCAGAACAAGGAATTTTTTTCCATTTGGGTTACTTCCAAAAAGCACAAGCCCATTTTCAGAACATTCTTCACACAGAACAGGTTAGAGAGCAGATCAGGAACTACCAGATTGAACAGTATATCTCAGCTCAGCTGGACACTTACTACTGGATCTAATATTTTTAAGTCAGTGGATGCATTTATGACTCAAAATTACATGTATGCTCCTTACATTCATTGCATTTGAGTTCCTTACTCAAAAGGGAGTTAAAGAAAGTTAATCAAAAATTTGGCCCCCAAAACCTTCCAATAATTGTTGAGGGATTACTTTTTGTTTGTCTGGTGAATGGTTTGGAGGCAGAGGTCTAATACATGGTCTAAATATGTTAAAGATCCTTCTCTGAAATTACAGCATCGCTAACAACAGTACACAAGTACCTTCATGTGTATGATTTACATCACAAGTATGTAGTATTTTGAACTCTTTGAAAGCCAGAATGCATGACACTTTCCTGTGCATTAGACTCCCTGGATTTTTCACAGAGGACCAGGAACTTGCAACTACATAAAACTCCTTCAGAAATCCCAGCAACACTCTGATTTTGCAACTGTTTGTATGCAGGAAAAGACACAGGTCCATGCAGAGCCCTGTGAATTTCAACATGGCTGCCTGCAGACATATTCTACTATACATGGGAGTCCCCCACTCTGAGCCAGAGAAGCTCCACCAGAGCATGAGGCTCCACCTGCCTCAAGGCAACTGCAGGACTGGGACCATGAATTGCTTAAATGAACCTAAAGCCAACACAGCTGTCAAAAGCATATGAACCAAAACAAGAAAATCTCTTAACAATTAGCCCACAACTATTTAGCTCTATGGTCATCAAAATACTAAAGAAAAAAAGAGTTGCCAATATAGTTAGGGCTCTCTTAATTTCATGCACTGTGACTTCAACAATTTCTTCATTTCTCATTTTATTTCTCTAAGAGTAGCTTCATTTAAAAACAGGGAAACCACATTTCATGCTCTTCAATTTCATTAAAGTTATACAAAACCCTTGCCAAAAGATGACTCCTCTAATTAAACCATTGTAGCAGAAGGAAATATTGAAACGATGAATCTGAAAGGATTCTGACACATTATACATTTCCTCACACATCTTTTCCTTATGGTACAGAAAAGAAGAGCTCCTCCCTTTAAAAAAAGATTTAGAATCACATGATGAAATATGTAACGCTCAACCCAGAATAACACAAACAAAATATATCACAGATTTTCTAAAGAGTGTCAAGAAAGAAAGAAGGTCATTGATCACTTATTCAGCACTGCAAGAACATAATATTATACCCTCAGAAAATCTACCTGTACCTCAATGGCAAGTGAAGGCATGATTAGAACTCTTGTTTAAAATTCATTCCATAGGAAATGCAATATAAATATCACATGAATTACAAGAGAGAAATTCAGTATCGTTCAATACGTGCTGCTTAATGGGCACTTGAATTAAAGCATTGCTGAAAATAAGAAAAGAGTAAAAATGTAGTATTATTCCTTCCCTCAGGCACTGAAAAATAAGTTTCTTCCAAATGATACCTTTCCAGCAGTGAAAAGGACAATGACTATTCTGAGACTGACATTGGGAAAATAGAATAAGATGGGTTTTTATTTCACTTTCCAGCTGCATAAAACAAGGGCTATATTAAAAAGTTGGCTTATAGTGAACACATTTTTGCAATTAATTGATTGTTCAAATTCCAACAGTATTTTAGGGATCTCTTACTTACAGGGCAAATATATATCAAGAGTTTGTTTCCCCAAGGGTAAGTAACCATTTTTGGGGTTGACTTGAACCAAGGAAGTAGCTTGTATTTATTCAAAACCTATTTCATAGTGGATAAGGATCTTTCAAGTGCTTTAGCATTCAAATCCTGTGCAGGTAACCACAAACTGTTGGCTGTTGCATCAGATGAAGCTGACAAACTATTTCAGTTAAATTCCCCATTGGTCAAGATCTCTATCACAGCCTCTGCTCTTCTCCTCCTTTTCAGGTTGGCCTGCAAAACAGCCTAAAAAAAAAATCTTTTGTTTCTTTCTTGTACATTTGCCCAAGGAAAGAATACTGCCCAAAGATTTCTATTGTGGAACCTTCTCCACACATATACCTGTCACCTTCTGATCCATGGGATTCTCTACCTGCTCTCTCAAACCTGCACTGCCTTATACTCCTACAGCTACAGCTTCCCTAAGGACCACCTTTCAGGTGTTTCCTACATGAAAAGCACATAAAGACTGGGAATGCTTACGGATATTTACCTACTCTTCCCAGTCCTGACAAACTCTGCGCAGCCCATGACATATCATGCTTCCATGCATTCTCTGATCCCCTGAGATTTCCTTCAAGTTCCAAGATGACAGAGAAATGGCATCAAGACACATGATCAGTCTTTGTTATCCTCATGTCATGGTTTTTCATTCCAGAAAGAAACAGCTTCAAATACAGGTCAAAAAGGTACAAAAATCTTTGAATTATCTTCTTACCTACAGAATAGATTAGTGAAAGATTTATTAACTTTGTGCATTTTTTGATTCCTATTGACCTTGACACAGTAGCCCAGTGTCTAGCAGAAGCCCCAGAAAATCATTTCCAATAAGCCAAGCCTGATTTATAATGGGCAAGGGACACAAGAGAACAGAACCCAAGGAAATCAAGAAATCAAGAAAACAAACTCTTTGCAAAATATTAACAGCTTCTTTCACAGCCTGAATGAAAATGAAGGACTTGTCTGCCATCCAGAAGAGCAGATGAATTAGTGGACCTTGTCACTAAAATCTCTGTATTAAATTAAGAGCTGTGAAATATTGTTATTTTAAATTCAGTTTTGTTATTCCTCTTACAATCCACTGGAAACATTGAAATATTGGAAATATCCAGTAAATACACGTTCATAGCTCTGGCCCTATCATCAACAGCGATCAAAGCAGTGAAGAGTGCAAATGCATTACTGACTGACTCTTGAGAGACTTTAATCTTTTCTCATAAATCTTTTCTCATAAATCCAGCTACCTGAGCACTTGGATTTCATAATAAAATGCATGCTTTCTGAAAGGTTCTGACTGACCTGAGTGGCTCACAAGTAGAACCGTGAGGAGGCTTAAATGGCAGTGGCCACATGCAGTTCTGTTTTACATGCATCCACTCAGGAAGACTAGATTGCCTGAAATGAACCATGACATCAGCTCGTCAGGAAAGGTTTCATTTTTTTTTTTTTAAAGAATTCTACTATTGCAGAGAAGAGCTATAACTTATCCATATTTTCTTCTAGTTTGTAAGGTTTGAGTGAAGAGGTATCAAAAATATATTTCAAAAATATTTACTAGATCTATGCACTAAAAACTAATAGTTAAAAAGCTTTCAGTGCATCTATTTCTCACTTGCTTACTCCATGTAAAACTATGTAGTGCACTGAATATGTGCTGGTGGGAGAGTGGGTTCCTAAAAACGTAACACATCAGGAGGCTGTGGTCTAACATACCTTGCCAATTTTGCCTGAAGCTGTTTCCCTCAACAACAAAAAAAAGGAGGTATCATTGATTTCAATGGATGCTGGCTCAGATGCAGAGGCAGCATACAGAAACAGAGCTTCAGGGACTGGTTTTGATCACCCTGCTTTTTATTGTCACTCATCTCTGCATTTTCTGATCTTGCTAAAATACAGACCAGCTGTTCTCACAAGCTTACCAGTTCAGTGCTGTGAACACAAAAGTTGCATCTATCTATCTATCTATCTATCTATCTATATATATTTAATAATATAGTAGAGATCTTATTCTCATTTAACAGAGAAGATAATAAAAAGCCCCAAAAGGGGGTGGGGAGGGGAGTCAATCTAATGCACTGGTTGTGAAAATGCATCAGCCCTTATGTGTATCTACAGAAATACATTGTGGGATAGATTCAAACATCTTCCAAAATTTATGAATTTCTTGCTCTCCAATGCATGGCCAACAGAGCAAGTACTTGGTAAAATGGCTCACATTTTTGGGAATGTTCCTCAAAATTCTTTTAAGGGTCATTACAGGGACATACTTGAGACAACCTCAGTAGAGTTGTCATTTTTCCTGGTCAAAAATATACATGTGTATTCTTCACCACATGTGAATACAGATTAATCCTTGCACTGAATTGTGACACATATGCATACCAGTTGTAGGTACAGTAGAACTGATGTGAACACATACAGTGGACATGTTCAGGATTTCTGGACATTCAGCACTTCAAATGAATCTTCTGAACCCTTTTTTTCTGCCTCAACAAAACCTCTGGGAAAATAAGCAGATGTGGCCAGATAAACATGAACATCAGAGTAAGATGTAAGCTAGGCATGACCCCACAGCAGTAGAGTTCATAACTCATAGCTCAGCTTGGGCTATAAAACCTGCCCAAAAAGCTGATTTTTTGCTACCACAGACACACTACCAAGTTAGCTGTACAGGCTACAGTTCAGTGGAAAGATACAGGAGCTACCTCTCAGCTTCTCAACAGGGCAAATCAGTCCAGGCGAAACTGCACTAACAAAGCTGCAATGTTTTCAGGCAAGATGACTTATTTTGGAGCGGACTGTGCAATGCAAATATACTTGCAGCTCCTGCACTCTCTAGTTAGCTCAAGTGTCATCGCATTACAATCACTGCCATAACAAATGTTCACATATATCCTTAAAGTGGGATGCTCTATAGCTGAGGTACAGGCGCTCCACATTTTGTCCTCACTCCCTTTGTAATCTTGCGGAAACAAATAAACCACTGTGTGCCTGTTGCTCAAGACAGGCTGCTGTGCTTTTCAAACCCCAAAGACAAAGATTCTTAGCTGCACATAGATGGGGACAGACAATTAGTGCTCTACACTTCATGTATACTTTCATGGCTAGAATGAGGTTTATTTCTCTGACACAACAGCAAACAAGGGAGCAAGACTTCCAGGTCCAGCACTTTTTTCTTCCTTTCCCTCCTGCCACAGGCTGTGAAACGAGGCAAGGATGACAGCTATCAGAGAAGTCACTACTTTCCTGAAAGTCAAGTGCCACACACAACTAGCTGGCAGTACAGTTTCCCACACACATTAAGGGCCCATACAAAATCCCAAATAATAATTTACCTCACAAGAGTTTGCTCATTATGTGCTTTTCCTGGGCCTTGTGCTCTTGTAAAACCCTCTTTGAGTAGGTAGGCATGAAATAATCTCCCGCTGCCTGTAGCACTGGCCTTTTTTTCTTTTCATGTGACTGCAAACAGAAACTCCTTATTCAAAAAGGAAAAGGTTATTAAACTCAGAGTTATTTTAAAAAAAGATAGAAATGAACTGTGACTGCAATCTTAAGTGCCAGTCTTGCCTGGAAAGCTGTTCACCATACAAAAGGCAAGTAGAAAGCACAGATTCAAGTCAAGTCTTTCCATTTTCATGTATAGTTACCATTAACCTTACAAAACAGTAATCTGCTACCTCATTTTGTTGCGAGGGGTCCTTTAATTTGGGGTTATTATCATGAAAGCTTCCTTTAAGCTGTATGCTCTCTTGACATAAATCTGCCTTTTCCAAACAAGGCATACCATCTCAAAAGGATTTAGACATCACCTGTATTTTACTGAGTTGCCTCACTGATGTCAGTGACTCACGAGTAATATGAAGGACATAAGTCTAGGCAGCACTGGCGTCCTGTTTGATTAAATCTTTATATCCATAGCACTTCACCTGTAAAACAGCATCACAATCATGACATAACAAGTCAGCAGCTGGTAAGTTAATGAATCAAGACCACATAGCTCCAAAGGCCAATTTTTAACTTACCTGATTGTTTTAAATTGGATGCTGAATGACAGTAAAAATGGCATCCTCTCTTCATCTCTCTCATCCCCTTGTTTGTTTAATGGCTGGACTACCCAGCTACAATATTTCTCTTACATTTATTAAGAGCATTCCAAATCTGAAATTTTAATGCTATTCTCTCTGCTAACACTTGTCTGGTGCATAAATTGCCACAACAATCTCCTAGCTACCGGGATGACTGTACGATGCCTTGAAATAACAGTCTCAGCCTGGTCAGAATGATTATTAGCACCAGTCACACTTGATTGAAAATAAAACAGATAAGCTGTATTAAACCATCTTATTGGTAACCATCAAGAAATGAAATGAGCTAATTACTATTTCCTTCTTTTCCCAATGATCTGCAATCCCTGGATGAATGCTGTGTAAACCTTAAAGGATTTTGTGGCCATCCTTTAGTAACTGACCTTTAGCTCTCCCTATTTCATTTGCCCTAAGTGTTAATTGACTTTGAAAAACCAGTATATTATCCTTTTAGAAAAAAAAAAAGTCTGATTTGTGCCCGCCAACATCTTACAGCATCAAAGCCCTGTTAAATCATAGTGCAGTACAGCTGGAAATGAGTCTCCAGAAGAAATGGAAAGAGGGTGGGGGAAGGAAACAGATTTATCATTGAAAGAGCTCCACTGCCATCTAGAGAAAACCTGCGCCAGCCAACTTTCTGAAGGGAGGCTCAGACTGTTAGTCAAAATATTTCCATTCTGATGCTGTTTGGGGGAAAGGTAGAGGCTCCATTCAGGTTTACTGCATCTGCCCATTTTCTAAACCAACTTCACAGTAATTTTCACTAAAAATAACGTATCCTGGAATACAATCTACCATAAAGCCTAAGGGAACTACGTAAGATAGCTTTAAAGGTCACTTGTAGGCTCTTCTACAAAGGGATGATATCTGTAGAGTTTTGTTTTAAAGAAGCTCCTCTGAAGAGGTAGCTTCTGTATCCTTGCAAAAAAGTGCTTCAGTCACAAACACTTTACATTTTGACAGACATGCAAACATTTACATGCATTTATTTACGTTTTGACAGACATGCATGCTGGCAGCCTCCAGTAGCTGCCTTTATGATACTGGTTGTCAGGTAGAAACAAAGAACGTGCTATTTCAGGCTTTTTTTTTTTTTTTTTTTTTTTTTTCTTTCAAATGTATAAAATTGAGGGGGTTTGAGTGTTTGATATGCAGCAGCCTCACAGAGACTAAGCCAGACAGAGAGCAGGAGGCACTTGTGAAATGAGTTACTAGTAGCAGTCTACTTTAATCGGACCACTTTCATTTACTCTGCTTCTGTCCAAAGAGCAACTGAATTCCATTTAGTGTATGTTATGGATCAGCTGCTATGAAAACTGAAGTGGTTTCCTCCTCCACCAGCACCTAATTCATTTACATTTTCAAGACAGCAGTCAAACTGGTATATGGCTAACTGCATTTRGAACAAAAGAACTTAATTTATAGCTGAGGGAACAGTCAGAAAAGCAATGAAACTGCATTGCTAATRCACCTCAAAAGAGGGTTCATTTCTGTTGCCTTGCAAAAACACTAGCTGTGAATTGTAGYCCTCTTGTTCTTAAGCATTGTTATTTACTTGCTAATTAAAGCGTAATGTGGGACTTGYAACACCTAATGGTAGTCCACAGCTTCCTCTGTCTACTGACTCCCTAAAAATTCCAGAACCAAAACTTATTTGAGGCCTAGGGACTGCTAATATGAACCTAGCAGCAACCATTAAAGTACTACCTAAGTGTTTTTCATATTACAGTGCAATTTCTGTCTGTTTCCTTAATGAAGTTCTACTGGGCTCAAGTATATTAAATTTCGCTTTAGTTTTAGGCAATAAACTAGTTTGTGGCTATCTGCTTAGCTATTCAGTGAGGTGTTCTAGGACAGCGCAAGGTATTTGCTCATTGTGGCAGCAGCAATGAACTAACACTGCACAGAAAAAGATGACAGTGGTTATACTGTAAGGATATGTAAAACATACTGCATTATACAGTTATGAAGGGCTGTATCTGAATTACTTCTGCTCTTCAGTCCCAGCTGAGAATGGCACATTAAAGCATGATTATCAAGAAAAAAACAGAAAAAATATTCTTCATTTTCATTTAAATACACCAAATTCAGAAACATTTGATTCCACATTGTCCTGCACTCATTGACATTCATCCTGACTGGATGCTAAATGAGACCATTCTGAACATTCATGGGTGGCTACCCCAGGTGTAAAGCGATGGAGAAAAAAGCCTCAGAACCTATTATGCAAACCATAAGGTTTACTAAGCCAAAAACTGGTCTCAGTGAGGCTGTCTTCTCATTTCTATTAGCGGAAACACTGATAATCTACCTGGATGAAAGGACATAGTAATTTTGAGTTATAGAGTTATGAGGATGTAGAAACCACCACTTTGATGGAACATTAGGAAACACTGAATCCAGAAGGATGAAGTGGGTGACCAACTAGATAGATCTTCTGGTCCAAACGTGTTGCAAAACGCAGGAGGCATTGCCTTTGTTCATTACAACCAACAGACCTGATGGGAGGAAAAATCCCAATTACCTCTGAAAACCCAGTTTGTCCTTTTTGCTGACAAACACAATTAAGCTGTGCAATTCAGAGAACAGTAGGCATAAGAACAGTTATTGTGAAAGGACAAAGATTTAAACACAGCTAAACTGTACTCTTTATTATCCTACTTCTTCCCCTGTCCAGAGACCTTGAAGACAGTCCTGAAATAATGACAGAGGGAGAACTCACCTTATAAAAATTAAGCATTAAAACTGAATTAGGTAAGTTTCAAGCCAGACAGTAGTAGACATAGCAGTGCTTCTGGTGAAGAAGTATAGACTTTTTTTTTTTTTTTTTTTAAGGCAAATAAATACAGCCCACAATGCTTGCAACACGCAGACCATCACTTTGTCCACTATATTTTACATCAGAAGTTGTTTTAAGCATTATAGCCAGACAGTCCTGTTAATATTAGACACCAGTACGCGAACTAGAAATAGAAAGGGAAGATAGCATTCATATTGTGGAAATGAAAGGATAGCATCTCTTTTGTCTGGAATTTATTGTGGAGTCAAAGGGCACTGAAGAAATTCTGTTTGATTTGTACATGCCACGGGATATAATAGGATGGGCTTCATGAAGATACGAATCTCTGCTTTTTTTTGAAGGCTCGCTTAAAATGTATTATTTTTCAAGGGAGATAAATACAACTCCTTTAAAGCCACTTAAATGCAGTGTGACTGTAATCAATTTACTTCACTTCTTGATGCTTCCTTCCCCCTTCCAGACTTTGTCTTGCTTATTGAGACTGTTTTTAAGGGCAGATTGTCCCTTTGTCCCTCACTCTTTTTTTTTTTTGGAAATGTCTGCTACAATGAGACCTAGTGCCCACTCTAAAGTTAATTCTTCTCTCAGAGTCCAGTCTTTGTTCAAAATGAAACCTCTAGAACATACTCATTCCCATGAGTTTTTTGTGCATTTTAGCAGTTCGACAAACAAAAGGAACACACAGATCTCTCTCCTCCTTTCACAAGCTCTTTCCTCATAGGGTCATTAACTAGTCTCAATGTAGGCATAGGCTTCTCATTAAATACTACCTAAAACATGACATAGCTGGAACTGCTGCAATGCCAGTAATATCTTATGGCTTTGTAACACATGGGGTTTTTTTGGTTCTGATTGAAAATATTTTGGAGCATAGGCTGGATCTGCTTTGGAGAAAGCAGAAGCAGCAGCCTGATGTTGTTTTTCTAGTTTGTTCTAGTGACCAGCCCAGGGAGCTACAACACTTATTGCCAGTTAACAGCTACTCTTACAGCACTACAAATGTCAGGGACTTGACTCCCAGTATAGAATATCTTGAGTTTGATCATGAGGGAAGATCATCACGTATGCATATAGTTATGATGTCTGGTATCAAAGAGTCACAAAATAATACTCAAGGAGAGCAAATATCATCATGGCAGAGCATTAATGTCATTCATCACTCAGGCAGCCTAAGCCAGGTGCTAATCAGGCATAAATCATCATAGCACCACAGAGACCAGTCAAGCTTCACCAATTTTCACCAGGTTAARAAAAAAAAAAAAAAACTGGCCCATCATAGTATGATGTACCTTAGAGCCTCATAATACAGAGACAAGAATGAGCAAAGAGGCAGCAGACATGACTATTTTAGAACTCTTCTGTTCTTTATAAGTAACCTCTAGGGATAATCTTGTCCCTGGATTTGTTCACTTTTTAGGAGCTTACACAACTCTTTGGTCAGTCTGTTTCAGATCTGATTGGAAACAGTGTTCCCCTTTTAATGAAGAATGTTGTAAGATGCTTTGCAAACTGTCTCATATTCACTTTAGTACATGAGTTACAGGAGGTAAGCTACACAAATGGATAAAAACCTAGCTAGCATACTAAAGCCAAAAGATACTTATGAGTAGAAGCAGTTCCGAATGGAAGGAAGTGACTTGTGAAATATCCCAACATTAGTATTGATTTTGTTTACTTTACAAACCTGAAAGAAGGAAAATGCAGTAAAGTGATGAAATGAGCTGATGATACGAAATGGGTGAATCCAACAAATACACCATAGGAAAGCAATGAAATTCACAGCAACTTGACTAGACTAGAGTCATCGGCAGAGAAGTGGCTCATGCAGTTCAATTTTGAAAAAGGTAAGATAATGAATCTATGGACAAAACAACAGGAATGGGAGTTCTATCTTCAATGAACAGAGGCGACTGCTGAAAAGGGTTGCATTTTAACATTCTGATGCAGGAAATGGTATGCTGTAAAGTCAGTTTTCTCTTAAAAAAACCCTGTCTCTGCAGGCCTTTTTTTTTTTTTCTCCCCAATACTTGCTGCTGTATGCTAAAAAACACTAACTTGCAGAGAATATGTGAAATAATTCAACTTTTGTCCTGTTGACTCCTTTTGAGTAAAAGAAGAAAAAGAAACAATGCTTAAACACATAAATCAAAATTATTTTAATACTGGATTAGGTATTATGAAAGTGATATTTATAATATATGTACCATTCTGGCTAATAAAATGAAACAGGGAAAAAATAGGGAAAAGTAGGGAAACTTAGGAAAATCGGATGTGAAACAGAAKACAGAGCAATATAAAAAGGCTGAGAAAAAAAATACTTATTTAGGAAGTCTGAGAAGCAAGGTGTACATTTGGAAAGCAGTGAGGAAGATTTAACCACATCACTCTCACTGGCTTTACAGAGGCATAAATCCCAGGATACCATTATGAATCCCCCAAACATATACCGTTAGGAGGAAAAGGAAAAAAAAAACTTGACATTTCAGACAGGATTTACTAAGGGATACAAAATCCCACAGCTGTCAGGATTATCTCAGTAACTTTTATATTGTGAGCTCCCAAGTACTGATAAGACCACGAAGACTCCAAACCTTTTGTGCCATGCCATTAATGATGAGAAGCCAAATTTTTGTGGAATATTTTACTCATCAGTAGTAAAACTTTAGCTTCCAAGAGACTGATTTCTGCCTAACTTTCCTCTACAGTTTTGGATAAAAATCTGATGTAAGGAGATGGGAGGGTGAGTTAAGAAATAGAGGGAGGACAACGTCAGAAAGCCAGGGAAAAAGTGGTTAGAGTTGCAATGTCACTATTTACCTGTGCTGTGCAATTTAAATCTGGGTCCCACTCCATTCTTGACAGAGAGCAAGGTTTTGAGTCCACCTCCCCTACTCTGCAGGAGGCTATCCTAAATGCTGGCTACTCTCTGATGAATTTCTGTTGGCCTTCCCTGTAGGAGCTATTGCACTTTGCATGTAACACCTGAATATTTGTTGGAGCAGAGACCAGTATTTTGTTCTATACCACAGAAATCCAAGTATTTTGTTCTATAACATATCTCAGGAAGAAAACCTGTCACTTCCATAGATTATATTGCAGCAGGCACTTCACAAGACTGAGATATCAACAGAAACCTAAGTCTGCTTCCTTATTCAAGCCCTCTTCCATTCAATTCAGAAATGTTAAAAAGGCAAAAGACTCCTGGAATTCTGCAAGAGCAAGAGACCCAGCATTTCCATGGTCAAAATACCTGTGCCACGTAAGGCTGGAAAAATTGTAGCTGTGTATTTCAAGGGTACAGATAAACCAGACTGCTAGGAAAGGACTGATCTAAATTCTACATCAGGAAAATTATAACAGAAGCTACTGCAGAGAGTAACCTCAAAGCAGAACAGGTGCCTGAACGTCTCCTCCATCACACATGTCCCTGTCACTGGAAGTGGCATCATACCACATCAGGTTCTGCATGCTCAACAAATGAGCAATGAAACCTACTTTGAATAATTACATGATTCCAGTGATTGCACAAATAGGGAAATATTTGGGGAAGAAAGAGCTAACGAAGGTTTAGGTCTACTCTGCAGTTCTTTTGGGGAAAAAGAACAGCATCTTTGTCGTTCAGTGATTCCTAGGTCAAGTACATCCACTTTGCATGCAAAAGAAAGACTGATTTAGCTTCCAGCAATGCTAAGTCCATCTGAACCAAAGAGACTGGCTAAGGTCTTTCCATTTCATATCTAAGCACTAGCAGTAGTGTTTTTTTCCAAGCCATTACAGTCATACTGATCCTACAGTCTACAGTCCTCCTGTAAGATCTTCTGTATCACTTTACTAAACATGAGCCTGACTGATGCAACCAGCAGAATCCAGTCAGCAATGCTACTGGTGGAACAGGAAGAACAAAATCCTGCTCCTTGGTAAATATTACACTTGCAATTGAATTTGTAAAGTCTGAATTGCTGTACCTAAAAACCTAATAATAATAAAAACAATCAACAGATCTGACAACCCAAAAAGAAAAGATCAAATGAGAAGCATGACTTTTTTTTATACAGTCAAGATACACCCACTGGTGGTCCACTTGTCCTCATACGAGTCACCCAATTGTCTATTAGTGTCTAACAGAGTGTTGCTTAGACACCTTCAGATTATAGATGTTACTTGTATTGATGTATAAGAGCTTAATCACAGGAATACATAAACACATAAGAAGAACCACCTGTCTAATCTAATTCCATGGTTATCACTGTCACAGTTAAATAGTTACTATCTTTTTCTCACTACATGCTCCTTTTACATGTCCATAATATACACAGAACATCCCAACCTTCCCATCTGATCTACCATGACAGTGTCAGAAATGGTAACATGTATTATGCTCCTGTATTAGAGAGGCCAAGTGCCACAAACACTGCAAGGCAAAACCTTCAGGTAGCATGTAGAAGTTTCAGACATTAGTGAAATATTTCTAGTTAAGTGTTACTCAAATGATTACATCTCATATTTGTTTCAAACTACTACATAAGGTAAAGGTAAACATTACACATAGAGAGAAGACTGCAGTTTAATATTTTGTGGATAATTACACTACTGCTAGAGGCTGAATACTAATTGCCTGAAATCAAAGTAAAATAAAAAGCAACCTTCATAGCTGTTAATATGACAGCTGGTCATTTCCTCAAATCTGATAAAGAATCCTTGGGAAGAGACCGTTTTTAGAACTGTGCAAGTTATATTCCTGTAGGAGGAAACACAGCTGCAGGACTTCAAGGAGGGAACCTGATCTTTATTTAATAGACTGGCAGCTACAGGAGAGAACTCAAGTGCATTTGCAAATGTGCCTGTAGCTAATGAGTGCATGTGAAGCTCAGAAGGGTTACAGATCTCCACATAAAACTCTGACCTAAAGCTAACACTCAATTTAGAATCAAATTATAGGGGGGAAAAAACGTGTAAATAATTCATAAGAATTTTAATTGACATTTCCTTTCTGTGGCAACAAGCCCATTAGCAGTATGGGCGATTACCTGTTTTTTAATCACTCTTTGTGTTATAGTTGCGCATTATATAAACTACCCAGTCCTGATACGCTAGAACAATTTAATGACTAATTCTGCCATAATACTTGCACTCACACAAGCAGTCCCATTTTCTTCAACAGATCACATCAGTAAAGGTAACTCACCAGCAAAAATGTGTTGTACCATACCTTAATTTTGAGCCAAATTATTCCAACATTTTATTCACTCTTAAGCCCCACTGGTTTCCACATCACTAATTGCCAGGTTAGATGTTATTTAATTCACGGGCAGCTGACTTCAGTCCTTTTTCAGATAAGACCAGTGTAACAGCAAGAATGAAGGAACAGTACAGCATAGCACATTCATACATATTCTCACCCACTCCAAGACTTTTTATAATAGTACCTTAGTAGTGTTAAGCCTACTCTAAGAATCACCCTGTGGAGCTCTTACAACCTGTCAATCTCTTTCTCAGTCTATGATCAGCTTCTTTTTTTTTTCCACCTTAAGCAAGCACGGTGGTGGTAGCCTAATGCTGTCCAAGGATTCAATGTCAAAGCAGTTTGGGGAGAGGTAAAGCCATACAAGCAGCAAAATCCTGTCCTTGGGACTGGTCACTGGTGTTGGCCATGTCATTTCAGGAGTAGCACATCTGTGTAAAGGTATATTGAGATTGTATCATCAATGATACCACCCACTTTCCCTCCAGTGGGAAGTCATTAAGGCCAGCACATCAAAATAGGATGCAAGGTGATATTAGGAAAAGGCTTAAAATATTATTTTTTCCCCCAAATGCAAACATGTGTTTCGTACAAACACATACGTGCAAATGTATGGATTTCAAGTTCAATTTCAAGTTTCAAGTTTGGACGCTTGTGCCAAACCTCTACCACATTCCCTCCCACTGTTCTGCACAAGTCTGCACTGGGAAAAACTGCTGAAGATAAAAGCACAGGAGATTCTGGATAATTATTCTGCCATTGAGCTACCAAACCAGCCATAGCTTTCAGAATTCCCACTAATCAGACTTCCTGAATGCTTTCTTTCATCAGGAAAAGCCACRTCCCTAAAAAGATAAGGTCTATAGCTTTGCGTTGGAAAGATGTTCTTACAGTGAGTATTATGTACGTACCAACAGAAGTAGCACGAGAAGCATTTATGGGAACACATAAACAATAAACAAAAGCAAAAATAAAATGAGTGGTGTAAGCCCAGAGACAAAGATTGTCTTTCTCTTCAAGGGCTCTAAATCTGTTGGCTGCAATGAGTCAGTCTGAAGTGCAGAAAGGATATTTTTCAAGAAAATAATAATACCAACTGTCATTAATATATTTCCTCATATCCAAAGTGATTAAAGCACCCTGACAAGTTCTGCATGTTGGTTTACAAGCAATTCCCTGATCCTCCAATCATGTATAAGTCTATAGATAACTAAATCCCTGGGTAGCTCCGACTGCTGGAACAACTCACATGCTTAAAGTTGTGCATGTGCTTAAGCATTTGCAAAAGTGGGACCTAAATTACAAATTGCATCCCTCATGCATCTGGGATAGAGCATGGCAGCTGTTTTAGCTTCATACATCAACACGACATAGGCACTGAGGCAAGAGAGTATCTGACCTCATGATACTACAGGGAGAATTGCAGGTAGGCTGATTAAAATTACTCAGATGGAATGAGTCTTAAAACATGAATCTTATAAATTATATAGTCCTGTCAATGCCACAGTGACAGAGTACACAGCAACTTCCATATATTTACACTCACAGTTTCAACCACCCCACTTTAGGGGTAAAGTTTGAACTCTGGTGTCAACAGAAGAGAAGGCAGAGGGAGACACTTTCTGCCAGAGCCTTGGTAAAGAGGGGAGGGAAGGTAATAAAACCGGTGGGCTACTCGAGCTAAAAGCATTTCTTTTAGTAATAACACTAATTGGATTAAAATTATAATTTTAAAATCTGACCACTAGTAGACTAGAAGCAAAGTACCGTACTGCCATCTGCTGGCACTACAGTATAATGACACTATGTCAACAAAATTACTTTTTGGCCATTCCTGCAGGACTTCACTCTTTGCATATTTGCCAGTGGTACCATACCAAAATAATTACACTGGTTTGCACTGCCAAGGCACGTGCTGCTTACAGCAGCTATATTAAGTGGATCAAGAAATACAGAGATTATGTTTTCTGACATGTACTGCAAGATATAATAGCGACCAACACAAGTTAAGTCCATACAGAAATCAAAAAGAAAAGGGGAACTGCAGAAACAGAACAAAGGTTTGCTCCTATCACCAAACCTGGGAGCAGGTTCTGCCCCAACTAGTATCTAAATTCACTATTAAAGTGCAGCAAAACAGAAAACTATTAATCAGTCTGAAAGATAACAGGAAGCTTTTGTCTGAGGAAAATGAGCACCTTTTGATGCATACTTACACTATACATTTCCATGCCATTCATCTCCGTATAAGAAGTTCATTGAAGCCTTAAACTGAATGCACAGGAACAGTCTTTTTTGAAACCAAGGATAACATCTAGTGTATGTTAACTTAATGCTACTGTATATTCATAAGCTGTTTTGATTCAAAAAAGTTTCATAGCAAAAGAATCAATACTTCGTACATTTTCTCCTAATATTCCCTGGGGTCTCCCCTCAACTTTAAAACCATTTATGGTTAAAATCAAGCTGCCCAATTGTTCCATTACTTCCTAGTTCTCATTATGTACTAAAATATCTATTCAGCATTTTTGCCCCTCTACTAATGTAACAGAAACTCATCTGCTCAACGAGATTTATTACTTGCTTTTTTTCTGTGTTCACAAGAGATTGTTGTGCATTTTGCAGTAGGTCTTTATTATCTAGTAATGATGGCTTGCAAATTAAATTAGTTTTTAATGGCACAGTTAAATTCTAATTTATGCTTTGGAGCTTTGTTTAATTCATTTAGTTGTAATGTAATCGCTTTCTCACTATTATCTTACATTACATAGGCAGAACAAAAGAATAGCAGCTCCTCTCCTCATATTCAGTTGTTTTGCTTTTACTAAATCTTGTTACTAATTGCATTTCCCTAAGAAACTTTCTAAACTACTGTAGGCTTATACTTTGGGCCAAAGAAGTCAAAAAGAACAGTTACTGCAACTCACTGGGCTCTGCCTGTACACATTGCTTGCTCATACTCTTTAGGAGCATGACTCATTACTGCCTTACAGATTTTTCTGCAACAGGTATGCTTTAAAACAGGGCTGTAAAGAAAAGGTAACAGCTCTTTATTGTCACTTTTTCAGCAGTGAATATCTGCTCCCCCCCCCCCCAAGCACTATTTTGGAGGACTGGAGACTTAAAGAGTGAGATTGCACCTGCAGGTCTACCTCTGAGTGATTTTCCTCCTTGTATTCCTGTCAGGTCATGTTCTGACCTTTAAATCTCTGCTTTTGTAATGAAGGTTTCTTACAGATGTCCCACCTGTTCAGCAGGAGGTAAAAGGGAAAGCATTTGTTCAATACATCATATAAGATACAGTAAGAGTGTATATATATATATGCATGTGCATATATATACATACATATGTGTGTGCACATAATGTGCATAGTATATGCATATAAAATATGCATAGTGTATGTATATGTATTATACACACATCTATAGTATGTATACATGATGTATAAATAATATACACATGTGTGATCTCGAATAGTCTGATAAAATTTTATCATGGGTATAACAACAATTTCTAAATTCATTTAATCAAGGATTTAGAAAATCTTTGAAGTTTACATGGAAATTAGGCATGCTAGTGGGACAGAATGTGCATATCTTGATCTGTACGTGATGAGCCATTTTTAAGCAACATTTCACTCTTCATTTGTAACCATAATGTACAATAATCCTACAGTCATGCAGGTGCCATAAAAATACAGATGCCAATAGCATGAGTACAACAGACAATACTTTACAGTGCTCCTTTCTGATATTATTAATGTATTTCTCATTGCTTCGGGAAAATTGGGAAACTTGTTTTTCTTGGGAAGAAAAACAAAAAAGAAAATATCGTTAACAAAGTCTTCAGAGTTCAAAAGAGAGTAAAAATCTTATGGTCCCACACCTACATCTTCTACCTGAAGCTCAAATTTCAATTACAATTTCATTCTCGTTCTCTATCCACAACTGCTAATGATGTCAATAGCATTTTCTGCATTGAATTTTAATGTAAAAATGTAACAGAGAACCTGCCAGTATTCTCAAGCAAACATATCRTTAACCTTAGCAGAGGGATTTATTCTGAAGAAAATACGGGAGAAGATTAAGGTTACATGGTAGGGTGGACATAAGTTACATGAACAACCTTCTCTTTCTGTATAGCTGCAACACGTCAGACATTTCTTAGCATACTAGCCCTAGCAAACAGGAATCATTTCTGTTCTTGACATTGCAGTCTCTTACCATGGACAATTCAAATTCAAGTCTGCTTTCATGGAGAKATCATGTGACTGAAGAAAATGGAAAGTATTTTTTTTATGTATAAGTGTTCACTCCAAAAGGAGCAAAGATAATTAGAAAGGCAGGTATGCAGAGACTAAAGTGGCTTAGTATTTACCCTGTAAGAAAAAACCTCCATACACACTTTAAGCTACTGTATAGTAAATCTAGCTGGAGAAAAGTGTTTCTATTATACACCTCATAATGTGAAAAGGGGGGTACCAGAAGGATTTTTTTTTTTTATAGTTGCTAAAGGCTTTACCACATAAATGTGATAGCTCTAGAACTCCATAAGGAATCTGCACTGATAGATCATATTTTCATGACTTCAAGGATACTCAAAAGTCCTTGCATTACAATTGCTCTGCAGAATTAGGCTTTTATTTCTGAGTACAACTTCACCCATATACAACCTTGGGTTGGTCTACACCATCTAAAATTGTGTACCTGGAAAAAAAATACAGTAGAGACTGATATTCTGTTTGTATAAAGTAGCACCAATCCAATAATGTCACCCATTCCATTTTGCATCAGTTGAGGACCTGGCCTGGCAGATCTAACTCTCTTCTCATTTTCTGTAACTTAAATCAACCATTTAGACTCCACCAAGACAGGCTAGACTGATGGAGAATTAGACCAAACATACTTCAAACTGGAAAATATTTATGTACAGCAATTACCCCATACAACAATGCAAATGCATGTTGCAGCTAATCACGATTTGCCTGTATTACCGCTTGTGGGGATGTCAGTTCCTTGGTACACAACACCCACTCTCCTGCTTTATAAGGCCACTGCTTGGCTTCAGTACTTGCTAATGCAGACACAGCCACTGTCTCACCACACAGGCACTCTGACACTGAACGCACACTTCAGAGCACCAAACGACCTAAGGAGCTCGGAGAGCGCTTTATGAATTTCATCCATTAATTTAACCCTACAACATTACTTGAGAAAAATGCAAGGAAACTAAAGTACTGCGGCTAAGTAGCTTCCGCAAGCTTATATAGTAATTCTGACACATTAGTTTCGAGTCAATAAGGCTGATTCTGTCAATGCAGTTTGAGAAACTAGCCTGCCAATCACATGTACTTTTAAAGTTCATCTCTGCCTTTCCATAATCTGTGCTTTCAAAATTTAAAGAAATAAATAAAAACTGGGTTTAGTTTAGTAGTTTAAAACAACACACACAAGTATACGCAAAGGTAAAAATTCTGTATTTGCTAATCCCTGTGTGCACCAGAGATTTGAGCAAATATGTTCCAGATGCTAGGAGAGGAGATTGAGAGCAAGGTCTTCAGAAGTCTATTTCCAGCTGAGGTGACAATTTCCTCAATAACCCCAGAGACAGTTCCCTTTTCAGGGCCCCACTTTCTAGTCTGTAAACTGGCAATGGCAGCCTTTACTTGTTTTCAGTCTATTTAGGAAGATAGCTAATCTTTTTTTTTTTTTTTTAAAAAAACAAGCCAATGATTCAATCCACTCAGGTAAAATCAAAAGAGTTATAAAAGTGTAAACCATTGCAACTATAAAATCAGAACCATTTGCATGTAAGTGGTGCTGCTTAACTACAAAGAGAGAAGTAGAAAACTTTCTGAATTAACATATTTTGGTATAGTTTCATTTCAATTTCAACATTATCTGACATGTCACCTCTCCATGACCCTGGAGGGCCTACCAAACTGAATTTACTCTCTGCAATCTGCTACTCCTCAAACTAATAAAAGCTGGTTCTCAATGCCTGTGACCTAAGAAGAGGCTGTGAAAGGAATTACAGGTCTATATTTAGTCTAGGGACATCCGTGTTATATATCTACAGTGTTTTTTGATGTCACAAATCTTTGGAGACGGTTATGTGGTTTATCACCTCCCAAGGTAAATTCAGTTTTGTACACCCTTGCATGTTAAACAACATTAAAGTGGTACTGTAAGAAAACAAATTACATACAGTACAGGAGACTTCAGGATTTTATCCAGTTCTTGAGAAAATATGATCGAAATTGTTCACATAGGAAGAATCTGCACTTTTGCACTCTACACCAACACTCCTCTCTAAAGATATATAGATTCCCAACTTGCTGTTTGCCTTTAATGACTCTATCAATAAATTGATAATTATCAATAATCATTTAATGACATCATTTAAAACATTGAACTTCTCAGACACAAGAGAATCTGAAGTACTGCTGTGAACATATTTTGGGGTTAATGTTTCATAAGGGTAAAATACCTTTCCCTCAATATATATTTTTTTAAAGATTTGGGACATAACATTCATTTGCTTGGTTTTTGACAGTTTTAACAGACTTCTAACAGGCATAGTCATTTTTCTGTTCTATGTGTGTTTTTTTTTTCTCCAAAATTAACAAAATTATCCAAGATGAATCTTCTAAAAAGAGTCCTTTCTTGCACAAAAGCTGTAACTTCTGTATCCAGCCCAAAATATCACTGGTCTGTTTGCTGCTGAATACAACAGCCAAAGACTGCCTTCAGCCAGGCAGAGTCCTATAATTAGCATGACAAGGCCACTGCAGATTTCAATTACTATACAATGATCAGTATCTAGAATAAAGAGGCAATTTTTGTAGAAGAAATCCATAGAAAATAAACTGGACTGACAACTGACTAGAATCCAATTTTACTGAAGTGATATTGAAACACGGAGAAGTAGCTGTGCATTGATTAAGCCTCAGGCAGCTGCGTTGCTAATACTGTCTCCTGAACCTGTATGCTCTGTTATCACCATGGCAACACGACCATCAGAGCAATCCAGAGAGCATGCAACACTACAGACGGTTCATTTACATTTGGGATAGACGTGGAAAAGACCTGGGCTTTAATAAGCCCAAATTTCTTCTAGTGCATGCAGGAAAATGAAGCCCAGAACCATAATTGAAGTTCATAAATTAAAGTCATAGAATAGCAAAGTGGAAAATGCTCTCAGGATTTTAAATATGTGTATTTACTCTGGATTTTATAATAAGACTTTCCACCCTCCAAAATTCTCCTGATCCGTTACATTACTGGCAACAGTATACTGTTAATGTCTCGCATAGCATCCAGACAGGAATTGCTCATACTGTTAATATTTTAATCTTAGTCACACCCACCCTAAAGTTGAAGTGGTCTTCAGATTATGGACCTTATCTTTAAAATCTAAGYAGTTTTCTCAAAAATTCAGATTTAGACTTTATACTATACTTCAAGTAGTACCAAACTTGTGAATACTTCTGTCTGAGGTATTGTGATGCAAATGGAGTAAAGGCCTACAAACATCTTTAAAAGCATCAGAATTGGCATATCCCCAGACTCATAATTCTGAGTAAGGCTATGCAACATCAGAATTTAGGACTGAAACTTTAGCAGGCTAATGGAGTTTGAGCTTTGAAAAAAGCAAAACAGACCCAGTACGGTTCCTTTAGACCTTAGTGTCTTCCCCATTTGCCAAAACAGACTCAAGTAGAGCCAAATTAGATGGAGGGATTTTGGTTTCCTGTGGCTCATGGGTTATATAAGACAGTTCTGTATCAATCCAGAGGACACGACTGCATTATCATTCCCTAGACATACGCTTCATGTCGCAGCCAACGTCATCCTTTTGTGAAAGTCAGTCACTCAAATGGCAATCCAGTTGACAGCGTGGTTCCACATATAACTGTTCCAGTACAAGTCACAGGGCAGCAAATTAAATTAAAGTGGGAATAAGCGGCTAGAAACAGGTAGATAAGAATTATAGCCTATGTCAGCAAGACTATGTACCATTAGACTGAGAAGTGCACTATTATAAAAAGCAGAAGTCTACTATATTGGGGCACCTTTAAATGTAGATGTATGACTAAGAAACTGAACAAATACCTTCAAAATTTCAGCAAAATGTTTCAATAACGTTACACATATTAACATGCATTCTATACTCATGTGTACTGATTTTACAGAACGAAAATTACATAGATGCTTCTCCATCAGTCACTAAAGTCAGTCAGTCATTACACATGCATTAGCCAAATGTATGCATGTGTTCTGCCTCCCAACAGCACGGGCTCTTCCAGTTATGGACTACGTTGGGCACAACTCGAAGTTCTTTGTTAGGGCTGGAGTGGAGCTCCCCACAGGGCAGGAGGACTACCGTAAGAGGAAGTGCCTTCCTCTTAAGTTGTTTTGTTTGTTTGTTTTTAAGAGCAGTTATTCACAATGCCTCATGAAACCGAAATGCCACAGTAAATGCTGAGAGAAAGATTAAAAGGCATAAAGCAGTCAGAGGTGCAAGATAAAGCTACCAAATCTATTTCAGCTCCACCACATGGTATGTATGTAAACAGACACAGGCTTATATGGAATGGGTATATATAAAATAGCATCAGACAATTTAGCAGGGTATATATAAACTAGAAGTTGAAGCCAAAACAATCAGACACTCTTATGTTATAAAAATCCATCAAACTGAACCCAAGTAACACTCAAAAATGCTAAAAGTAGTAACACAGGTTTAAACACTCTTAAACAGCAAACACTTAAATATGATTTGAAGCCATTAAAGGGCACTCTTGTCTACAGTTATCTGCTCTTTTGAATGATGAGAAAAACTAAAATGCTGTCTTTTCCAAATGTACAATTACAGCAGTTCACAAAGCCAATTACAAAYGAGTATCACCAGCTCCAGTTGCCTGCAAAGTAGAAACTTCATGAACAAAAGTGCAATTATTGTAATTTGTCACATTCCCATGCGATAGGCTGCACTACTGGCACAACATGTACGTTTAAGAATTATTCTGCAGAAACAGACCTCAAGCCCAGGCACTAGAATAAGGAAGATTATTTCTAGCACAAACTGATAATACATGTGATTAAAAGAAGAATACTAGAGGAAACCCAACACACAAACATCGTATCAGAAGCAGGAAAATTTATTTTTAAATCCCCTGGCCATAGACAATATTTGCAACCTGATCAGTTCTGAGCCCTGAATCTTGGTTCCTTGATTCATATTTACTGAAGTTCCTCTTTCCTTTTCTCTCTCTCCATTCTTTTCTACACATTATAGACCATGGGAAAAGTTGGTTCCTGATGAATACTATATTCAGATATTGTAAGCAACAATATTGCACTCATTTTATTACAGGATTTTACAATATCAGTGAAGATAGTTTCTCAATAATTGCATGCAATATAGTAAGAGAACAAGTCACTGTCCTTTTACTCATTCACATTTCCTGCTACAGCAACCAAAAGACTTTCCACCTACAGGAAAAAGACCAAAACACATACTAGCAGACAAGAATTTTTCAGAAACTGAATTACCTCTAATAAAAAAATATTTTAAAAAAGAGAAAGCACTTTGCAAATTTATGCCACTAGTCTTCTGAAAACTGTTAACAACTTACAAGGGTCAAGAGCCCAATGCAGTTTAGTTCCAAAAAAGCATTAAACATAACTACCTTTAACTAATAGATATTTTATGTTAAAGGATAACTTTTAATTCTGCTCTAAGTATATACTTGCCATTCACTGCAGACATTAGGAAATAAGGTGTGAATGGAAGTCATTCTGTAAAAATTAAAAAAAAAATGCCTATATAAACTTAAGTGATTCAACACATTGGAACTAAAATTGTGAAGTTAAAGAAATAATCCATAGAACTCAGATCCAAATGAAAATGAATTTTGGGAACTGGTAGATGTTTTGTATCTCAATTAGATAAAGTATTGATAGGGACAGATCAATGCCATGTATCACCATGTAAAATGACCCCTAGGAGGGAATCAGGGAGAGTTCTCACAAACTAACATTCCAGTCTGTTAAATGCATTATGGCTTGACCCCCTTCTCATGTAAATCAATGAAGAATGGAGTCTAGAAGCAGTGGGAGCTATACAAGATGCCCAGCTTTCCTGTGAGACCGGATATCACAAAAGACTGACATTGTTCCCCCAGCCCAGCAGTTCTTTCAAGTCTTCTAAACAAGTCTCTGAAAAGTGAGCATTTCCCCAATACATACAGAAGATCATTCTTCAGTCCAAGTGTGGTTACTAAGATGAAACAGAAGGCCATCTCTTGGAAACATAGCCTTGAAAAATTCACTGTTAAATAGAGGTGCAGTTAGAGACTGTATCTATAAAGAGTATGCACTTAAGCTGTGTCCCAGTTCCACCTCAGGACAAGGCCTGTCTCTGTACCATCCCTTTTGCATTCGTCACTCTCTACAGGCCTGAAGGGAGCTAACCAAGACCCATCTTGATGATCAGGGGAAGAGGTCCATAGAGCCAACTGCAGAGAGCCAACTTGCCCACCTGCCCCACTGCACTGCCCCTCTACACCCCTCAAAAGGAGGGGGCTCCCACCTACCTAGGAAGCCACCAAGGGCTAGGAGGGAGATGGTTCACCACCACCAGGAGGGCTGACTCCTTGCTCTGAGGCATGGGAATGCATGCAAGCAGAATCCCAGCCAGCAAACCAATGAAAATGTAATTAGCTCCTTGTAAATTGCCAAGCTGAAAGGTGCGCTTGAGCAGGTGAAGGCAGGATTTTTTAAAACCAGTTTCTTGGCAGCTGCACACTAAGTCCCTGTGGAGACAAAAAGTGGATATATAGGAATGGTTATTCCATGGGAAGCGAGCAATCACTCACAGGGATTTCTTTTAATACCTCTTCATGTTAACACGGTGTAATGAAAGAAATTAAGCATAAGCTTTCTAATATAGAAGTATACACAGCTGAATGCAAAATCACAACATTTTCTAAGGACAGAGGAACAAAGTAATCACTATCTTGAACTATCCATTATTAGACGAATGACAAATTCTTTGGCAAAGGAAGCAGAGACTGTGTGGCACAGGCGGAGTTTTATGCATGCCCTAGTAGAAATGTTTGGTGACAACATGAAACCTGGAACAGTTTGCAGATACCAAACATCTACATCTACATAACATCTACAAGGGCAGGCAGTCTTCTTATTTGTTCTAAATACAGAAAGCACTAATTGCATATTTAAGTCACTTATGCAGTACCCTGTAGTTTCATATACATTAACTTTTTTTTTTTTTTTTTTGGACAGTTGTACCATTCATTCTGCTACAAGGTGAATCCATGTTTTCACTTTTGGGGAAAAGTTTCAAGTAAGCGAGCAATGATGGAGGAAAAATGGTTGTTCTGAAACTACTATATATGCAAAGCAACAAAAATCTGTATTTTAGCTGTTTCCTACAAATATATAAGGTCTGTTCTTAGTTCTCAATATGCAGACATCTCATCAACTTCAATGAGAGCCTTAAATATGCAGGATCATGAACAACTATTTCTTTATGGCTCTGTTCTGAGATGTCAATTACTTCTTTGAGAAATGTATTCAAGGACAGTGCAGAGAGGAAAAGTCTGATAGCAAAGAAAGGAGAAACTATATACACAGCTTTGGAATGGACTGCAGCAAAAATGGAGAAAAACCTTTCAAGGCAGAATTATGTATATACTAGACACATTTTTTATTTAAAAAATAAGACCTCTGAAAAATAATCCAATGCTTAAATAGAAGAAAGTGTTTTTCCCACATCCACCCCATTTCCAAAGCTTCAAGTGTGCAATAATATCCATTTTAGGAGAAAGGCCATAAGTTATAGAAATTTGAGGGCAAAATATAGACAAGGAGGAGGATAAAAGTAGTCATTTCTTTCCATTCTCCTTCTATCTTCCCATCAAGTAGTCAGCCTGAAGTCTGGAGTAGTAAAGGAGACTCCAAGCAGGGAAATGTTATTTGGAATGCTCACCTCAGGGCGAAAAAAGACTTCCAGCTAAACAGATTATCTGGCAATTACTAGCAAGAAGAGTTGCAACTTCCACACCTTCATCCAGTCAGGCTTCAGTGGGGAAAGTACCACTCAAACAGCTGTGCAATCACATTCATCTTCCTCCAGTGATGTTTTGCTGACTGCGCGTACCCCCAAACCCACATCTCTATCTGTAGGAATATCTACAAATGCTAAATCAACAGTTCCTAAAGCATACTCCTGAAAATCCTACATGTGACATCAGATAAAAATTTACATTGAAAGATATGTTCTGTAATAGCTCCGAGTTTTGCTTTGTACTGTACCCAAAAATTATTTTTCTAACCTCTATTTCTACTGTCCAGACTTCTTATACGAGCAGCTGAAGAGGTTTCACCTGCTCACATTATCCTTACATACTGATTTTTTCACAAGGCATTATTCATTCAGGACTGATCTGAATTCCAGCAAAGTCAGTAGAAATATTCTTGTTGATTTCAGCAATCATTTACAGAGCAAAACCAAACCTTGTTAGTGCAGCTTAGAACCTGAACCTGAAGTGGTGCATTGTGTGATAGCAATTATTTGCAGGATTTAATATTTGAAATGATTACGATCAAAATAGCTGACATTTTATACTAGTTTAGAATCAGGCGAGCAGTCCTAAAAATGCCAAACCCATCAGACATTATTTACGTAGCTAGTGGACTCAGATAAATATTGACCCGCAACCATTGCCTTTTTGCCTGCGTTCCCTTGTATCCATTTATTTCTTCCCATCTTACAAAAGGTTTGAGGTAGAGATTACTTTTTTTTTTTTTTAATGTGATCTTCACCTCCAAGAACTACTACAATACAATTAAATAAATATCAGTTTTTCAAAGTGCACAAGGGAATATTAGGTGTACAGCATACTTACCATATACTTCATAGGGGATTTCATGGTCTGTATGCTTGCACCAAATTCACCGCCTGATTCCAGTTTAGTCTAAATATCTCCTGATTCTGTCTCAGTGAAGTTGCAGTGGCATTAAAAAAAAAAAAAAAAAAGGCTTTGAACCAAGCCCTTTGTCTTCCAAGATGTTCCAATTAATTTATTCTACCTGTTGTTGAATCCCTTGCCAGGGATAGTCCCTGGCAAATGAGAGGGACAAGCAGGTGATCTTCTATGTCATCCATCAGATTTCACAGGATTTCCAAAACCAGAATCATCTTGAACAAGAAACATATTTAGGATTGCTTATTAGTGCACAATAATCAAAGCAATTAAAAGGAAGATTTCTTTCCCTGCCCAAAATCCTAAGCAGATGCAGCTCAGCTGCTGCCTTATTTCAAACAAGGAAATATTTACATAGCAGCAGTATATATATGCCTAGCACAACACAAAACTAATATCATCATTTGCTGTAATGACAACTTGACCACAGATAGTGGTGTCAATACTCCAGCATAAATACATTCATAATTACATGTCCTCCTTAAGCCTGATGCCAAGAGCTTACAGGTGGAAGGTTTATGTTGACAAGTGGGAAGTTATATAAAAAAGAAGTCCTGTCTTAGCAAATAGTTTTAACAAAATATCTATCATACAGACAGATCAATCCTTAGCATCTTTACCCTTTTTGGAAGCTTACTCTTCTTCAGCTTCATATTTCTCAATAATCAAGCCCTTGAGGTAGGGACATTATAGACGAAGGAGGAAAAAAAGGTAAAGGATAATACAATCCATGGTGTTACAAAAACAGTATTAATGTCCTGACTGTATTAGTCTGTCACTGTCTAGAATAGAATGAGTTCCTCAGCAAAATGTTATTCTTTGAGGGTGAAACGAACAGAGTGAGTTTTAACTGCACAGCATGAAGAATAGAGCAAGTTTTAACTATATCTTATATTGGCCTGTACGCCCCATAACATCAGTTCAGAAAACTCTACATTCAATTTGGGCTTAGGCTATGCTCCCACAGTTGAAGTTTCCCTTTCATAATTCAGAATTTCTTGGTTTTCAGATATAAAGTTTCTTCAATCCACAAATGGCGCAACCATCTATTCTTCCCTTTTTTCTTATGAAAGACAAGAATTATTTTAAATCAGATTGTCCTTCACGCTTCAAACCAACCACTATTTTCATTCTGAAAAACAGTAAATTTTCCATTATATAAATCTGAGCAATAAATTCTGATCCTATGACACCTTACCTGATTTCATGAGAACTCAATGTCTAATACTGAAGTACAGAATATTAAAGATAGTTCATCATAATTTACTCAAGATAAAGATGTTTTGTTTCCTAAGAGCTTCACATATGTTGCCAACATGTTAATCATCTCAAGCAGCATTTCCAAATGGAAGTACATGGTTCTCTCTTAATCATACAGAAGATATCAATGTCGTCTTCTGCATTACTTCAGTATTTTACAGGAATCTACCAGTTTCTCTCAGTAAGATTGATTTACACAAGTTACCACGAATATTCCTTTGAAGAAAGTCACCCAGTCTCGTACGCTGTCATTTCTAGTAAAAAAAACTTCGTCAAATGCATGGACCATTGATTGATGGCTCATTTTCCCTGAGATCCAGCAAAGAACCCATGACATAAGAGGTGAGCAGAACAGTGACAATTTATCTGTCAGTAACATAGAAAGCCACTGTTTACTCCAGATATGCAATGATGAAACTCAACTGAAATCAAGGGAATTCCACCACTGTAGTGTAACACAGTGATCAGTCAGGCAGAAATCTTTTAAAAGTCTGACAGTTTGAGTTTCCCTCCACTTCCTCTCTTCCTTCCTGCCCTCTGAAGTGTTTAATTCCATTAGTAAAATAATTTGGGAAGAAAGTTCCTAATAGGGTACAGGACTAGGTGTCAGGAAATGCAGCTTCAGTTCCTGTCACTTTTCAGTCACTGAAGAAGTTACTGTTCCTCTCTGCTTCCTAATTACACATTCTTTTATTCTCTTTTAGGAAGGCAGTCAACAGAAAAGCAGTACAGTCCCTGGTTTTAAAAGTTTCAGTTCTAAAGTCCACAGTGATGAAATCATTCTATTTAAATTCCAGTATTTTTTCCAAGACTAAATCTCAACAACTCAGTTCTCTCTCAGGCCCCATCTTGCCTGAAAACATGGAAGACACACTATCCTATATCCACCAGATAAGATGAGATGGAAATGCTTCTGAAATTTCCAAAATAAAATAATATTCAAACATATCATAAGACTGGTGAGGGTAGCAGCTGCAGTGTTTACTCATGCTGATAAACCTTTTCGGTAAAACATATTAAACTTGATTTTTATGCTCAGTTCAAGAGTAGAGTTCAACAGTAGTAGTTTCAGTAACACCTAACAAATAGTGCCTCTACTGTGAATATCAGATTTTGAAGCAAAGGACATCAAGCTCTCATTTTTATGCTCTACTCAGGCAACTAGCAGCATGTGGAAGTTACTAGGCTCTGGACTATGCAACACCATTTGGTGCGATGTGACAGTTTTCAGATTGACTGGTGGGCTGGGGGTTGGAATGTATTGCTGAGGCTCTTCATTGTAAGCCTACTATTGTAATGTCAATTAAAAAAAGCTCTCAAGCACAGAAATGCTTATTCAAGGATTCTGGGGAGCAGCTCATTGTAATCGCCACCACAGATGCGAAACATATGCTACAAAGTTAAAATGTCTTACTGCTTCTGTCTGCTGAATTTTACATTTCCTAATGACTGATACAGAAACAGGTGCTGTTATAAAGTCATGGGAAAGCACCAAGTTAGCCATATGACTACAGTGGTAATGCAAAGTTGGCCACAGGAGGGGAAGACTTCAAATCAAAACATGTGTAATTCATTTTCTGTTCAGAATATTCTCTGGTGACATTTGTACAAACCTCTGGGTGTTCTCTGGGTTTTCGCAATCTATTTGTGATGTTTTGCAATTGGTTCTAAGGCAGTTTCTGCTCTACAGAGTGACAGCAGCAGCAGCAGCAGCGATTAAATGAGGCTGGAATGCAAGAGCCTGCTGCGCTTCCCCTGCCGGGTAGCAGCCAAGTTTCAGCACTTGGGAACTTCAGGGAGCTTTTGTTGGGCTTTTTCTTGTTTTCCTTGCCAACTTGTGATTTGTTCTGTTTGACTTACTTCCCTCTTCCTTAAGATTGCCACTATCTATGACAAGCTAATTATGATATACTCAGTTCTGAATACTTTTAGAAAGATGTCCCAGAAGGTCGAGTAATGTTTTAATAGAGATGAGGAGAAAACAGCAGGTGCTTGACACCTAATTTAGAGCTGCCAGTCTGAAATAACAGAAGACATGAATGTACAACGCATACCATGCACATATTTATTAACTCTCCCTGTAGCTGTAATAGAGAACTCTAACCTGGCCAATGGATTTCACTCTTCTTCCATATCTCTTTTCCACTCTTAAGTTTATGCAGAAAAAGCAATGTAGAGTTTGGAAAATCCAGCCTCTCTGGAACTTTTAACCTACAGAGATTCATCAAAAGTGGAATTAGGAATTGAGACTAGGATAGTCCCATTGCATTCAACAGCAACTGAAGCTGTTCCATACTTCTCAGGAGAGGTCTCACACTTTGCAGGATTTGCAGTTAGAAAAGCATCAGTCACGGAAAATGACTACAAATACTACTGGCCCTATCTTAAATAGTGCAGCCTGTCCCAAGGAGTCATAACAGCCTTACAGCGAGTCATTCCCCCAAACACATGAATTAAAATACAAGTTCACCCTGCTTTCTTCCCACCCACAGACCTCAAGTAGTTTGTTAAGAAAATCCTTCTTTGTCTGATTACAAGCTCATAAGACAGTAGCATGGGGCTACACCATTCTTTTTTCCCTTAGACGATTCTTTCAGACATCATATTCCACATGTATCCTTGGTTCACTGGAGTTTAGATTTTCTTAATATGTGCTTCCCTTGAGAGATGAAACTTGGAAGGGCTTAGATTAATTTTACTAGCCTCATTTCCTCTGGTAGATATTAATTTTCTTGCACTGTTACATACCTATGCATTACTCTGGTGATGCCTGAGACTCCCTGCTTTCCTGTTTGGACACTGAGAGCCAGATTCACCAAGCAGCCTAAGCTAGAAGCCTAGCACCCTGAGCTGCACATACCAATGGCAGATACAGGTTGAGGCACTAAGGCATCCTCTGGCTGCGCCCCTCTTTCTCTCTCCATCCACTATAGGAGCATCAGACTCCTAATTTGGGAGATCTAGTCAAGTGTCTATAAAATTAGGCGGTTAGGCAGTATGAGCTATGCAGAGTCACAGCCAAAATCTGCAAGAATCAAAACGGTACCATTAGATATTAACTCTGACTTGCTGTAGATGCTCTTCTTATATTCACGTATGTTTTATACACCAGCAGGCTATATTAGGCACTGAGTCCAAACTGAATGTCTCAAAATGTGTTTAGGAACAGGCACAGAAAAAAAAAAACAAAAAAACTTATGGAAACTGAGCAATAGCTTTCCTAAAAAGTTCATGGGATAGCTCACTTGGGATAGGCAAGCTGGTACAATTCATCAGCTGTGAGACTGATATGATTACAGTAAGTCTAAAGCTGAAGTACAAGATGCAGAGCAATCACACATGAGAGTGATGCTAATTAGCACATCTTCTGTAATTAAGAAATAAAATTGGCAGCACTCATGAAGGAATCACTGGACTTAAAACTGAGATACAAAAAGTGAACAGTGAGACAATCCTGCGGCAATCATACCCATTTTGAATGCTAAAGGTAGAAACATCTGTATACTTAAAGTGGGGGACTGAGTCAAAATGCTTTTTGTCTTTATAAAATAGGCAAAAGAGGAGAAATGCAAGGCCTAGTTGAGAAATTTTATGATTTTAGAAATAAAATACAGGTCTAAGAATGGTCTGAATATACTAAAAATTAAAAACATTAAAATTTTAAACAAATAATAGGGATAGAGGTAAGAGAATCTTTCAGAATTTAACTTCACAAAAATGATAAAAGACCACTGGAGACAGTTTACCTTGTGAATAATATAAGTAGAGACAGATTTTAAAGACAAGTAAAACTGTAAAGGACCTCAAAACTAGAAATATCAAGTCTGA